>NW_007377683.1:291165-317073 GCF_000475195.1 Diaphorina citri
GTTTGACAGGGGGAACTGTAACTGCTATGGTCTTATCGTCCCGAAATCGAAGAGAGAAGGAAGACAGGATAGGAGAAAGCCAGCCGTTCCGAGAACGAACATTATCCCATCAGGATAAAATCCGCCCCGGGCGGGAATCGAACCCGCGGCCCAGCGCTTACAAGGCAGACGCACTACCAACTAAGCTAACTAGGCTGGCCAAATTCCTTTTAGATATGAGCTCCTAATTTCTCGGCAAAGTTACAACTTTGGGCCGAGGTTGTGTTTTTAGGTCTTTTGGGTCACTAGGAAGCTATTCGCTATGAAAACTCATTCTGTCGATGCTCTGCGTTGATTTGTTGTCGAGGAACATCCTGCTTTTAGTTTAATGAGGCCCTTTTCGTTAGTACTCTCAACCAACCTGCTCTTTGTTCATTCAGAGGCCTTTTTCTCTGGGACTCTCGCATGTTTTGCTTCCTTTGAATCCTTCGACAACCTTGTCACCCACTCACCACTCCAGGTATCCCGATATTCCCAGCGGAGTCTCAATCTGGGAGGTCCTCATTGTCACGTGACCTGCTGTTATTAGTACTTCCAGGTCTCTGTCAACTGATGCTCATTGGATGTCACAACATATTTAGTATATTCTGATTAGGCCTGGCGCACATTGGAACTAGTCGCGTGATGCTGCCTGAAAATCCAAACCTATGATAATAATACAGACATGTTAGTCCCGTCGTACATTGGAATCGTAGTCTCGCGACTTTTAATGTAAAAACACTTTACCATCATGTCACGTGAGTCAGAAATATGTAGCTCAAAGTTTTCCCATAATATTGTAGTCTCCCTTTCTCTCTTTCGCGTTTCTCTTTCTCTCTCCTCTCTCTCTCTCTTTCGCGTTTCTCATTCTCTCTCCTCTCTCTCTTTCGCGTTTCTCATTCTCTCTCCTCTCTCTCTCTCTCTCTCTCTCTCTCTCTCTTTATTTCTCTCTCCATTTGAAGCACACCTCATTTCCTATAGAACAGGAAAGAGAATATTTCTTCCTTGTTCTGTAATATGTACCTGTAATCACCTCCTTTGCTTTACGTCTGTTTTCTATTAATTTAATCGGGCAGGACTCTCATTTCTGAGCTTTTCCACCCAACCTTTTCCTTGCCATATCAGCAAACTTGGAAACTCGAAGGTTTCACCAAAGGTGACCCTCATAACTTCTCGTATCTATTAATATCATAATGGATCGGGTAATTACCTCTGGAAACAGCTGGGCCCTGTTTATGACCGCTCGTAAAAACACGAGTGTGGTATGGTTATAGAAAATCTTGTTTATAAAGAGAGTACAATATTGTTTACGGGGACAGTGTACCTATTGTGTGTACGAAAACGGGGGGGTTCGTCAAAAAGAGTGTCCTAACCAAATGTAGTTTATTCTTCTCTTTTCGATTTCGGGACGATAATACCTCAGCGCCTCCGTTGTTACAGTTCCCTCTATCAAAACTCTTTTGAAAAAAGAAGCTTCTCTGATTGGTTGAAAGAGTTTTGCCGACCCCCATACGTCCGTCTAAGATCAGACTTCAATTAGTGACGTACAGGTGGTCCTCTCCATTGATTTTATTCAAGAAGTTTGATTAGAATTGTTTAAAGAGAAACCGCTATGCAAGTAAATTACATTCTTTGCAAAGCACATGATTTAGGTAGTCACATAGTTAATCATTGCAGATTGATCCGCGGGACATATTTACAGTAGGAATTCAATCTATTACATAGAATTGCATAAACTTTATTACATAGAAGTTTGATTAGAATTGTTTAAAGAGAAACCGCTATGCAAGTAAATTACATTCTTTGCAAAGCACATGATGTAAAATTATTTATGTTCCATGTTTTTGTGATTGAAAGAATTCCAAATGTGTGCGATGAATTTTAAGATTTCATCAGCGATTTCTCAAATCTAATTCGAATGATCAAAACCATAAGCCATTCATGGAATGTAAATAATGAAGTCTATAAATTCTACATAGTTAGCATAGGTAGTTAGGCACAAAAATGTGTATACTTGTAAGTATGAATCCAAAGCCTATAAGTACAGACATACAAAGGTATACGTGAAACATATAGGGGTGTTGTGGTTCTCGAGATAGAGCGATCAGTGTGTGAATATGAAATGTGAATGAGTGAATGGATCTTGATTTTATAATATAAGATTGTAAGTCGATTAACTCAAATGTCAAAGAACATCTGCTCAGGTATCTTGAAGATATCTTTTAAATTGAGAAAAAAAAAATATGCAATTTTTCAACTTCTTGATAGGTATTACTATCAGATGCTTTTACATTTGGTTCCCATTTTGACGGATCCCCTAGGAATCTATCCCGAAGGTGCGTGTCAAAATTAAAATGGTAGAAAGACAGCCCCTCTGTGTGCATCCTGATGGAAACACCTGGCTTGGTTTCCAATTTGGGTGAAGTGTGCCCCTTTGTTCGGCGGATACCCCATGGGGCTGTCGCCTCCTGGTTCGGGAGATAGATGATAGATATACTGTGGTGTCCGGGAGATATCCGGGGTTATCTTTGGGGGTGCCCCTACTATATGTGCTCTTGTTCTTATCACTTTCTTGATTTCTATTTTGGCTTCTTTTTGAGAATTTTGAGATTGGATCTGAACGAAATCTTTTCAATTTTGATTTGAGATTGAATCTGTATTTTTTTTTTTCTTCAAAATTTTGAAGTTTTTTTGGAGTAGGTAATTCGAGAACGCTAAAATTTCTTGTCCTTAGTTTTGGTTTTTGTTATTAGGCTACCCAAATTTCAGAATTTGAGGTAAACTATCACAAAATAAGCTTTCCGTTTTGTTACTTACCATTATACCATTGTCTGCACTCACTTTCTTCTTAAGCATTTACAAAAGGATGTTTCTCAGAAAAAAGGAGAAAAAACGTATTTTTCCTCAATCAGTAAGAAAATGAATGGAGAAAGGTCAGTATAGTGAAATGAAAACCAAACGTCAAAATCGTTTATTCCCCATCTGATCTTGAACCCGAGGACCTCAGACTACCAACCCTCGTGGTTCACCTTGACCTTTGGACTGAAAGTCACTAGTATAAGTAGACTTGCATTGTTCTCTCAAACTATAACTTGGCCTATATGAATTAATCTTGTTTTTGTCCTCAACTGACTGGCCTATTTTATGATTTAACTGATTTTATGAGGATTAAGGTCTATTCAATATGGCAAGTTATAACTTGTTATAAGTTATTATGTTATAAATTATAACATTTATCTCCGTGCGGACAGCTTGAAGTTCAAACTTTGAATTTGTGTGACGATTATGCAGAAATATTTTACAAAGGGTGTACGAGTAGGTATTCCAAAGCTTCTAACGAGGTACCTATTAGGTATTTTTATTTCGGAATTTTCTAAATTTTCTGACTCCTACTCCCAGAAACGATTTTAGAATCAAGGTTTGATGGGGTCGAGTGGATTGGAACAGATCACATGCCTTCGGGCACACTCCATTTTTCAAGGGTCTAGGTTTAACTTGTCTTTGAGATCAATTTAATTTGATAGACAGAACTACGTAAGGTCTTATAGTCCCAAAATCCAAAAAGGGAGTAAGACAGCCGTTCCGAGAACCCTGCCCTGAATTTTATGTGAAGTTAGAAGCATTTGGTTTATAACTCGATGTCTTGTGTCTGTTTGTCACTAATGGCTTTGGTGTACGAGTACTTCTGTTGTAAGAAAAGATTATAGTAGTTCCTATTTATCCAGATTCCAGATCCACTCATATATATATACCTAGTTGATCTATAAAAATTAATTAATCAAAAAATCCCGCTGTTGATGTATGATTTAAATCCTACATCCTCTTAACAGTGTTATCTTGGGCTTTATTTGATAAGAACTTACCTATGTAGCTCTTAGCTCAATGATTTGTACGTAATGTCATTAAATATCTTTGAACATTTTCAAAGATATTTTGTTTTTATGTGTTTTTCTGTAGGTACTTTGGTCTGACACTTTCAAAGATTGGTCAATATTGGACGGTGAGTTTTATCATAAGGCTATAGAAATAAGATTTTTTCTACATAACAAGATCATTAAATTCAAAAGTGGTCCGTGGCTTGAGAAATTTTGGGAACTCCTGATCTAGAGAAAGTGAAAAATCCATAGCGGGGAAAAACAAGATTTTGCTTTTCATTTACATTAATATTAAGACTCGTATAGCATTGAACAGTGGTGTAGTTTTAGTGGAACAGTATATGCTGTTGTTTTAGTGGAAAAGTTGAAACTATAGATAGGTATACCTACATACATAAGAGTGGAGCTAGGTATTACTTACGTATACATACATACAACTTTACTTGGAAAAGTTACCTTGAAAATACCTAACAAGCTACCTTGAAAACCTGGTCAGGGTTAGGTAGCGTGCAAAAAAAGTTTTCCTAAATGAGCAACATCCCCTACAGCACTGAGACTCGTACATAGCTAAGACAAGGAAAGAATGGTAGGTAGTGTTGAGATTTCAACAAAAATACAATTTTTTTATTATCAACTTAAAAATCCATTCCTCCTTCTGCTTCTCCCTTTTCATCTCCTTCTTCTCTTGGTTCTTCTTCTTCTTCTTCTTCTCCTTCTCCTTCTTTTTCTTCTTCTTCTCCTCCTCCTCCTCCTCCTTTTTCTTCTCTTCCTTATTTTCCTTCTTATTATTCTTCTTTTCCTCTTCATCTTCCAGAACAAAATCGCGAAATCCGCGAACATAATCGCGAAATCCGCGAACATAATCGCGAAATCCGCGAGCATAATCGCAAAGTTTTTGTAAATGAGGAACATCCCCTACAGCACTGATACTCGTACACAGCTAAGACAAGGAAAGTATGGTAGTGTTGAGATTTTAACAAAAATACAATTTTTATTATCAACTTAAAAATCCATTCCCACCTCCTCCTTCTCCCTTTTCATCTCCTTCTTCTCTTGGTTCTTCTTCTCCTTCTCCTTCTTCTTCTCCTTCTCCTTCTTCTTCTTCTCCTCCTCCTCCTCCTCCTTTTTCTTCTCTTCCTTATTTTCCTTCTTATTATTCTTCTTTTCCTCCTCATCTTCCACCTCCATGTTCGCATTCTTTCCATTTTGAGTTCTGTTTTTAACGTTTTCCCAGAACAGCTCTCTCTCTCTCTCTCTCTCTCTCTCTCTCTCTCTCTCTCTCTTAACACGCTGTTTCCTAATTTTTACTGTTTGTTCTTGGTCCTATTTAATTAGTAACCAAACAAGGTTTCGTATAATGTAATTAAATTGACAAGCCAATGACTCCGTATAGATTAGAGGGTTTTATTAATGAACATGAAGATTGTGCAAATCATGCTGGCCATTCCAGCATCTGATTTCATTAAAATAAATCACTCATTAATCCTTCCTCATGGGCAGTTGTGAGCTGTATAAGGCTCTTGTAGACTGTTCGTTGGGTGTGATAACTGTTCACGAGATTTTGCCATAGAATTACTTGACGAGAAAGTGAGAACCATAGAAGTGAGTAGAGCCGGGGAAGACCACAGAAGACTTGGAGAAATTGTGTCATAAAGGATATGAGAGAAAAGGGTGTGACAGTAGCAGAGGCACAAGACCGAGCGACTTTAAGGAGACTGACTAAAAATGTCGACCCAGCTTGACTAGGAACTTCAGTAACGACAGAAACCCATCAATGGCCTTTATTTTCAGGTTCATAAAAAAAAAAAAAAAAGTAATGACAGACTGGTGCGTTAATAAAATTATGCTATCGCCGCGCCGCTATCTCATTTCAATGCGTTGATTTGATGAGGGGATCAACCTGCGTTGAGGCCTTTTTCTCCGAGACTCTCGCATGTCCTTTGACAACCTTGTCACCCACTCACCACTCCAGGTATCCCGATATTCCCAGCGGAGTCTCAATCTGGGAGGTCCTCATTGTCACGTGACCTGCTGTTATTACCTAGTACTTCCAGGTCTCTGTCAAGTGATGCTCATTGGATGTCACAATATATTTAGCATATTCTGATTAAGCCTGGTGCACATTGGAACTAGTCGCGCAACTTTTAATGTAGAAACACTATCATTACGTCACGCTAGTCAGAAATATGTAGGTAGCTCAAAGTTTTCCCATTATATTGTAGCACCTCTCTCTCTCTCTCTCTCTCTCTCTCTCTCTCTCTCTCTCTCTTAACACGCTGTTTCCTAATTTTTACTGTTTGTTCTTGGTCCCATTTAATTATATTTTTATTTCTTTAAGAAATTCTTCGTCCCCCTCCCTATACCTTTGCTACCGACTACGCGCTACTTGAAAGTCGTACAAGTGGAGTATGAGACCAGCCTAACTCTCGAAGGTCTGTCCGCTCTTACCAAAAAAGGCTTCAGCATTCTGCAAGATTTCAATTCTGTATCTAATACTTATTCATGTGACCATCCATCAGATTCTTCAATTGATACTTCAGTACCACCTTGGAAGATCAAAAGCCACATTCTCATGAATGTGTGTATCATATATGTTATAAGTACCTATGTGTGTATCGTACAATAATATGTGCAATCGCCTCTATCAATATATCAGTTTGTATTAGCTGATGATAACGTCAATTGCATCTCTCCAGTGACCAAACAAGGTTTCGTATAATGTAATTCAATTGACAAGCCAATGACTCCGTATAGATTAGAGGTTTTTATTAATGAACATGAAGATTGTGCAAATCATGCTATGGCCATTCCAGCATCTGATTTCATTAAAATAAATCACTCATTAATCCTTATAGTCCTGACTCTTTGGCAGGTAAGCTGTATAAGGCTCTTGGAGACAGTACGTCGGGTGTGATGACTATTCACTGGATCTTTTTCAGCATTTTTTCCAAATAGCATAAACTTTAGGCCCGCCAAACACCAGGCCCCTTTCACGACCGTATAACTTGTGTTACGGGCCTAATGCTTATGCTGACAAAAGAGACTGAAAAGGTCTTTTATCCGTTAGACTCGTGTGATCTGTGTCGTCATTAGTTGGGCGAGTAGAAATATAATACCTTTTAGGATCTGGGTCATCATGAGAATATGTAGTAATCCATTAAAATATTTGCAATGAAAAAAAGGAGGTACACTTTTTAGCCAAACACTATACTCGCATGCAGAAATACCTATTGGATATTGGTGTGATAGGATGGTTGTACTTTCTAATAATAGGTAATAATAATAATAATAATAGATAGGTAATAATAGGTAATAATAATAATAATAGATAGTCATATTGGAAGATAGATGGGATGTTCTCTGATTTATCACTCTATAACTCTATAGTTAAAATAGATGGTGTAAATTTCCCCGGGCTTCCTGATACCCGGAATCATCCGCTGTTTCTGGGTTATTATGGCAACGCCTTTCCCTCGTCTTCCTGTTTTAAGCCATTTTTACACCCCCAGCAAAATGAGAGTTGATCAGTTGATGGATTACACCCACTCAGAACTCAGATATTATGGTGTAATATGGTGGTATTTACCATCTACTTTTTGAATTATTAGTGGTGAAACTGAAATATTATGAAATTCTTCACTACTTATTTTCAGAACCTCCTTTACAAATTCCGTCATATATTTCTAACGTAACTCGTCAGCTCGTCACATGGTAATGCCGCCACGGGTCGCTATTCGATTGAAGTAGCTACTCCACTGCTCGCACGAGTCTGAGTCCATGCACAGAACTGAATAAACTTCGACAATCGCGGGGAACGAACCTGAAACCTCCGGTGTGCAAGGTTGAGTGAATGACGATGTCGTAACATAACCTTGAAAGCTATACGGTGTTATTACGGTGTACTGAGCTTTTGTTAAACTAAAATAGGGGAAACGGGTGGGATATATTTCCCCCCTTCTTCCTCTAGGATATTGAGGGAGGGGAAGGAAAGATGGGAGGGAAAAACATAATATATACCTTTCTCCCCCTCTTAGGGATGGGAGGGATGTAAATATTACATAATACCTTCCTCCCCCTCCCAGGATACTGAGGAAGCTGTGTGCATATGAAATTCAATTACACGACTCATTTATTTCCAGCATCGGGGGGAACACATCATTTCGCGCGTGAGAGCTGGGAAAATGAGAAAAAAGTGGAATTTTGTAAAAATCCAAGGACTCAAGCCACCGCACCGGCGAGGCGGGGGAAAAATGCACTAGTTCCCCATAGATCACTATAAAGTTTAGCAATGGGCAATCACTTGCTGCTGGCTTTTCCACTTTTCCTGGCTCCACTAAAAAAAAAAGAAAAAAAAAAGAAGATGAATGAACGAAGTGAGTTACAAGTTTTAAAACTTTTAAGTTTAACAAAGAAGGAGCTCTACGTAGAGAGTATAGAGATTGGAAATGGTTTAATACAATAAACGCCCGGGAGAATTTCGTTAGGCGGATAATTTATTGCGGGTCCTCAACTCCTCATGATTGGATTTTGTACTCATATTATTAAAAAAAACATGTTGCTTGGAGAAACGATGAGTGTGGTGTCCCTTAGGATGGGCGACCAGATGGTCAAAAGGCCAATGTGTAAAGTACTTACTTATTTCAATCTCTATGGAGTCACCAAAAACATTTTTGCACAAATTGGTATACCTAGTCTATTTGTATAAAAATTATAATTTTAAAAGACTATTGATATTTATCATAGGTACTTGGAATTTTGATGATATTGTTCATCTTCTCATTACAACAATAGATAATAGATAATGATTCAATCATGTTTCTAAAAATAGAAAACGCTGGTTTCTACCTCTGATATAACTGTTTAGTGTTTAGTCATCTATAGCCTTCCGGTCAGTCTACGTTGTACAGATTACACGGATTTGGATTTATAAATAAAAATGACCGTGTATCAAAACATTGCCTCTAGGTATGATAGAGGTGTAAAGCTCCGTGTTTTATTATCAATTTATACCTGCATAATTCCATGCATTCAGCCCATATCCTCTGCATTTTTAAAATTAACGCAAAAACTGCATTGGGAACGGAACAACCAAGCCAAATCCAAGGAAAAGAGGAGGTGGGTTTTACTTGGTTTTCTGCCTCCTTTTCGGAAGATTATTCCACTAAAAGTTTAATCAATAAATAAAAATATAATTTGTACCTGTCTCATCGATTTTGCAATTTAGTTTGTACCACAACTCTCCAATGCAATGGTTAGCCTGCTTTTGATGAAATTTAGCAAAAATGAAAAATGTTCAAGGAAATTTTCTCCTTAAATTCAAGCCCCGATTGGGCCTTCTAGGGCTCCGTAAAAGCACTTTTTCTGAGTGAGTCCTTAACTGAACCCCTAGTCTAATCATGAATTTTATTTCTCTGAATACGAAATGGATTTTCTGTTTGACGGTACCGCGTACTACTCAATATTCAACGGTGTTGTTGTATGAGTATATGTGTCCGAAGCGCATTCATTCATTTTTAATAACAGAGATTTCGATATGATAGACCATTACTATGATGTTACTATGGAACTATGGTATCCGAAAGAATATGATATCATTGATATCACATACTATGGAACTACGATATACCGAAGAATATGAATGGAATATAGCTGGGAGTGTATAATTTGTGAGCTTTTTGATTTGAATCACACAGATAGAAAGAATATTGTGTTTAGAATTCTAGGTAGGTACACTATACTCGCATGCAGAAATACCTATTGGATATTGGTGTGATAGGATGGTTGTACTTTCTAATAATAGGTAATAATAATAATAATAGATAGGTAATAATAGGAGGTAATAATAATAATAATAGATAGTCATATTGGAAGATAGATGGGATGTTCTCTGATTTATCACTCTATAACTCTATAGTTAAAATAGATGGTGTAAATTTCCCCGGGCTTCCTGATACCCGGAATCATCCGCTGTTTCTGGGTTATTATGGCAACGCCTTTCCCTCGTCTTCCTGTTTTAAGCCATTTTTACACCCCCAGCAAAATGAGAGTTGATCAGTTGATGGATTACACCCACTCAGAACTCAGATATTATGGTGTAATATGGTGGTATTTACCATCTACTTTTTGAATTATTAGTGGTGAAACTGAAATATTATGAAATTCTTCACTACTTATTTTCAGAACCTCCTTTACAAATTCCGTCATATATTTCTAACGTAACTCGTCAGCTCGTCACATGGTAATGCCGCCACGGGTCGCTATTCGATTGAAGTAGCTACTCCACTGCTCGCACGAGTCTGAGTCCATGCACAGAACTGAATAAACTTCGACAATCGCGGGGAACGAACCTGAAACCTCCGGTGTGCAAGGTTGAGTGAATGACGATGTCGTAACATAACCTTGAAAGCTATACGGTGTTATTACGGTGTACTGAGCTTTTGTTAAACTAAAATAGGGGAAACGGGTGGGATATATTTCCCCCCTTCTTCCTCTAGGATATTGAGGGAGGGGAAGGAAAGATGGGAGGGAAAAACATAATATATACCTTTCTCCCCCTCTTAGGGATGGGAGGGATGTAAATATTACATAATACCTTCCTCCCCCTCCCAGGATACTGAGGAAGCTGTGTGCATATGAAATTCAATTACACGACTCATTTATTTCCAGCATCGGGGGGAACACATCATTTCGCGCGTGAGAGCTGGGAAAATGAGAAAAAAGTGGAATTTTGTAAAAATCCAAGGACTCAAGCCACCGCACCGGCGAGGCGGGGGAAAAATGCACTAGTTCCCCATAGATCACTATAAAGTTTAGCAATGGGCAATCACTTGCTGCTGGCTTTTCCACTTTTCCTGGCTCCACTAAAAAAAAAAGAAAAAAAAAAGAAGATGAATGAACGAAGTGAGTTACAAGTTTTAAAACTTTTAAGTTTAACAAAGAAGGAGCTCTACGTAGAGAGTATAGAGATTGGAAATGGTTTAATACAATAAACGCCCGGGAGAATTTCGTTAGGCGGATAATTTATTGCGGGTCCTCAACTCCTCATGATTGGATTTTGTACTCATATTATTAAAAAAACATTTTTAGCCCTTTCCCTAATCTTGAATTTTTAAGCTTATAGCTCTGGGTAGAGTTTTTTTTTTTTTTTTTTTTTTAGAGGTTTCTTGACAGGAAGAGGTTAAAAACGGAGGTCTTATCGTATTGAAATAGAAAGCCCACCGTTTCGAGAACGAACCCTATATCCCTATAATATGTTTGGATGAAATTTCGGAAATAGATCTCGCGAACTATAGCGCCCACAATGCAGACGCGCTAACGTCCAAGCTAATTTATTTTAGGCTGATGAAGATGTATTTTTAAAAAGCAGAACGTTAAG
Source organism: Diaphorina citri (assembly GCF_000475195.1). Lineage (NCBI taxonomy): Eukaryota > Metazoa > Arthropoda > Insecta > Hemiptera > Psyllidae > Diaphorina > Diaphorina citri. Next base: position 302,434 of record NW_007377683.1, read on the forward strand.
CCAGCAACTCACTGACAAGCGGACCTGATCAGGTGATACCTGTCAGGTCTACCTCGTAGTGAGTGGGCTGGTCTTAGTCCATTATTATATAGGTAGTAACGTGATGCTGATGGTATTGAAAGGTTCATTTCACGTGTGTTGAGATTACCAAGAAGATTATCTGAAACCACGTGGAGTATTGACATGCATAGTAAGTTATCTGGAGCCTCTTCAGTACTCTGTAAGGTCGCGCACCAACAACAGGTTATGCATGACAGGCGAAACTGGACATGTGTGAAAATTTCATAGTTTTTTCCTATCACACACGGTCATAAAAAAAAACTGTCGTTTTACTATCAGGTAGACCTAACAGGTGCACCTGATCAGGTCCGAATGTCAGGTCTACCTGATAGTGTACGTGCTCATCAAGTATCAGGTAGACCTGACAGACAGACCTTTTCAGCCGTATAGGGTGTGTTCTCTTCAGGTACCTATATCTGATCTATCAGGTGTACCTGTCAGGTCTATCTGATAGTGAGTGGCTGGCGTTACCTATCCTCTGTATAAGAAGAGAGGACTGAAGAGAGCTAAGATCCTAATCAGTTTGGTAGTGATTATTCTGTGTGAGTTCTGTTGTTTTTCTCATCTTCATGATAGTCCATGTCTACCATTTCCTGGACTTCCAGCACAGTGTAGACCTCTGTCAGTAGAATACTGTAGATGTAGATGATGCAGAGAATAGACCTGCAGACCGAGAGAATAGCCAATGTGTGAGAGAAATACAGCATCTGCCAAGCATTGAGTTGCAAAGATCCAAAAAATATCCAAAAGAAAAAAAAAAAAAAAAAAAAAAAAAAAAAAATCGATATGGTAGGGATATTAGAGGCAGACACAGGATACGCTGGATTGACAATATCAGAGAGGACATAATATATTGAAGATCATGGATCATAGAGTTACGAAAACGAGAATAGGAAGACAGAACCATCTGAAGACACAAAATCTTCGAGGCAATCGACCAGATTGAGAAAAAGAACTCTATTGGTGGATTTCACCAATGACTTGATGAGAGATTTTACTAATGGGAGAATTTTTAATCGTCCAAAAAGGAGTTTTTAATAATCCACAAAGGAGTTTTTACTTATTTAAAAAGGATCCAAATACATACATCAAGAACTACCGCTGTGGCTATTGTCTATGCAGGAATATTCAGAAGCTTGGTACGTGACTAGACTGTCAACAGACTTAGTAGGTCCGTTAACTTGGCGGTCAGATCGTGAGCAGAAGGTGCCGGGTTTGATTTCCGGATCGATCGAAAAATAAAATAGATTCTTCTATATAGGGTAAGTATACCATTTATTCGCCCACCTAAAAAACGTACCATTTATTGGCCCACCTCAATCAATTATGGATTGATTGATTGATTGACGTTAACTTGGCGGTCAGATCGTGAGCAGAAGGTGCCGGGTTTGATTTCCGGATCGATCGAAAAATAAAATAGATTCTTCTATATAGGAACTTCTTTGTAAAGATGAGAAATTATGAAATTAATATCTGACACACTAGAATCAATGTGTAGCACCTATCCCCTAGGATCAATCGAAAAATAAAATAGATTCTTCTATATAGGAACTTCTTTGTGAAGATGAGAAATTATGAAATTAATATCTGACACACGAGAATCAATGTGTAGCACCTATCCCCTAGGATCAATCGAAAAATAAAATAGATTCTTCTATATAGGAACTTTTTTGTAAAGATGAGAAATTGTGAAATTAACATCTGACACACTAGAATCAATGTGTAGCACCTATCCCCTAGTATTGTCTCTTATCAGGTGATCTATAGAAGAGATACAATAGGAAGGTACTTCCCATTTAGATCACCCAGAAAGTAAACCATTGAGATATTTGCAACAGATGTACGAGCGCAATTTTTTGGTCGATGGTAAGCATCGAACCCGGGACGTAAGTAGACAGTATGGTCCTTGGTTCTTTTCCTATACTTAGGTACTTTTTTTTGTAGAGATGAGAAATTAATATCTGACACACTATAGAATCAATGTATCTACCTAAAGGTAGTGCCCATCCCCTAGTTCCTACTAGCATGTCTCTTATCAGATGAGCTAGAAGAGACTGTAGGTACTTTCCATTTAGAACACCAGAAAGTAAAAGATATTTGCAAAATACTTAGGCACCTATACGAGTGCAATTTTTCGGTCGCCGGTAAGCATTGAACCCAAGATCTTCACCGACCATTCTGTCTTTCTAAAGTAAAGAAAGTAGATAACAAAAAGGAAACATCAAACCCAGATCTATAGAAAAATCTTACACGAATATCTCCCAGCCCAATTTAATAGTCGTCAAAACATGATAAAGGTAGGTATAAATATGTAGGTAGGTAACTATCACAAAATTGTTATGATAGGTAGGTATAGGTACCTACCTAAACAATTACATTATAATGATACCTATGTAATGTAGGTATATTCAACTATCTATATCACAATATTATAGTAATCCGTGGACCCAACAGACGACAATTTCCATAAAAGCAATATCTCTAACCGTTTTGTCGCTATAGCTGAAAACCGCCAAAAAACGGTCGAAATCTGTCCAAAAGCGGTCAAAATACCGCCAAAAGTAGCAACCATCTCAACCAAACGTTTTGTGTTGCATCCTTGTCACATCTGTGGTTCAGACTTATGTGGCGTATGGTACAGGTGGGCCAATAAATGGTACGTTTTTTTAGGTGGGCGAATAAATGGTACACTTACCCTATTATTATTATTATTATTTTCCTTAAAGAGTTTATATGTTAGGATGTTAGGACTCAAGACTCAATCATCCCTAAAATTTGAGCAATTTTAAGACATTTTTTTCCGGTAGTTCTTGAAAAAATGAAAAAAGGTTCAATTTGTACAGAACAAATCGGGTTACATTTTCGAACAACGTAGGTAATAATTGTTTCCAAATTTAGGTACACCCTGTAGGTACCACGAAAACAATTAGCCCTATCAATAACATAGGGCAAACAATAGACACCGCTATCTTATCACGTGTTAACACATTAATTAATTAATGTACTATGTAGGTACCGTATGACATAGGTGTTAATGGACTAATGTTATCACTTGTTTATTTTGGGATAATGGCTTTTAGATAGGTAGTAACGGCTTTACCTATTTGCATCATGCTGTTAAAAAATAATAATTAAAAAAAAAAAAAAGTTTAGAAAAATACGTTTAAATTGTTTGCCCAGGTACGTCTAAAATGGGTCTCCTAAAATTACGAGGTAAGGTTTAAATACCGAAAGTATCCACTAAGGAAGGACTACATAGCTAGGTTTCTCGGATCATTAAAAATTCCTTTTTGGATCATTGAAAATTCTCCCATTAGTGAAATCTCTCATTAAGTCATTGGTGAAATCCACCATGAATCTCAAAAGTTCCCAAATCTCCTGTTTCGACTGTAGTCACTTACAAAATCTTTACATACACATACAAAATCCTCATTCCAAATCCCATACTGTTCACGAGTTCAAAACAATTTGACGCAGTCTAATGGGCTTGATTATCCCGGTTTGCCTGCGGGGTCCCATTGGTAATTCATATGAGACATTTGGACCGCGGAAAGGTTTGGTATGCGCACCACCCAAACAGCAAAAACCAAAGTGTAAATACGTATGACGATATGGGACGCTCAAAATGGTTTTACTTTCTATTACCCTGTGTATAGAGAAGCTATAGAATGTAATGAGAAGTAATTGAAAACCCATATACGATACAATGAGAAAGTATTGAAATATTTTCTAAATTTTCATAACTGTTGGGGAAACTGGGAAAAGGGTAGACATTATTTTCAGAGTTTTAGGGTCCAATGACTCTGGAAAAGCACCGCTTTTACCGGTTTTTTGGCGGAGAAGGAGGAGGAGGAGGAGGAGGAGGAGGAGGAGGAGGAGAAGAAGAAGAAGAAGAAGAAGAAGAAGAAGAAGAAGAGTAAGAGAAGAAAAAGAAAAGGTTTGGTAGGTATCAAAACATGAATTTATATGAATGCCTGGTATCTTTCTAGGTATGCAATACGCTCAACATTATGAACCTTGCGTTTTGTATTTTTCACGGCGAAACTTGAAATTGGAAAATAGAAGAAACCTAGCTATATAGTCCTACCTTAATGGATACCTACTTTCGGTATTTAGACCTCACCTCGTAATTTTAGGAGACCCATTTTGGACGTACCTTGGCAAAAAGTTTAAACGTATTTTTCTAAACTTTTTTTTAATTATTATTTTTTAACAGCATGATGCAAATAGGTAAAGCCGTTACTACCTATCTAAAAGCCATTACGCCAAAATAAACAAGTGATAACATAAGTCCATTAACACCTATGTATACGGTACCTACAAACTAATAAGTCTAATATAATAACACAGTGGATGGCATTTTCCATGTCAATGTTTAGAAATGACACTTGTTCTTTCTGGCTTTTAATTCGATGCTATACACTGCCCTGGAAAAACGTGGCATTACTTCAATGCAGTGCACTCCCGCATTTACCAGAATTTTCAGTTACCAGAAGGTAAATGTTCGTCTCACAATAGTGTTAACACGTGATAAGATAGCGGTGTCTATTGTTTGCCCTATGTTATTGATAGGGCTAATTGTTTTCGTGGTACCTACAGGGTGTAACTAAATTTGGAAACAATTATTACCTGCGTTGTTCGAAAATGTAACCCGATTTGTTCTGTACAAATTGAATTTTTTCAAGACCTACCGGAAAAAAAAATGTCTTAAAATTGCTCAAATTTTAGGAATTGACTTGGACTCGAAGCCTCAACCTCCCTAACTGAAGATCGCCGCAGTAACCACTTTACCATTGAGGTTGGTGTAAAAAGAAAAAATATTGGGGTCAATGTCAATAAAAATGAGTTTTACTGTGACGTTCACAAAGTTATACAGTCACGTTAACAAAAGTATGGTACAAAATGGACAAAGTCACAACACAAATGACAAAGCCCCAATACAAATGGACAAAGTCCCAACACAAATGGACAAAGTCACAACACAAATGACAAAGTCCCAACACAAAAGAACAAAGTCCCAACACAAATGGAATTGAAAAAGAAACACAATTTCTAAAGTTCTACATTTCTCTAGTGTCCACAAGATGAACAGTAAACTTACACAGAACTTTCACATTTCACATCAAAGGAGGAGAAACTCATTTTAAACTTTGGTTCCCCTGCAATCCTTCTTGGTCTCAAAACTTTTCCCTTTGATTAATTCTTCTTCCTCGCTTGTCTACTGGCATATCACTCCAAGGCATTTCCCCTGCAATCCTTCTTGGTCTCAAAACTTTTCCCTTTGATTAATTCTTCTTCCTCGCTTGTCTACTGGCATATCACTCCAAGGCATAACACAGGCAACAGCTAGGTATTCCGTGGTGGCTATTTTTTGTTTCAAATTTTACTCTACTTTAGAAGAAAGTTCTCTTTTTTCCCTTCTTCTCGGTTTTGGGCCTCGCAAATATTTGCACAATTTGACCCGCTGTGCGCTGCTCGACTCAATTCTGGAATTGAAATTCACTCCAAATTGAACGAATTCCTTCAAATTGATGGAATTTCTACAAATTGATTGGTTCAAGGGAAACCATGCCTCTGGGACATACTGATGTATTCGTGAACATAGCTAAACGACTTACACTAAAAATTCTACAAACACGTTGGCGATACTAAACATAAGTATACTTACATAGTAGTATTATAGTGGGATTTAACATACTTACATATCCACTACTATTATAGTGGGATCTAACATAGTAGTATTATAGTGGGATCTAACATACTAACATAGTAGTATTATAGTGTCATTTAACATACTTAACATATCCACTACTATTATAGTGGGATATAATATGGTGGTATTATATTGGGATCTAATATAGTGGTATTATAGTGGGATCTAACATAGTAGTATTATAGTGGGATCTAAAATGGTGGTATTATATTGGGATCTAACATAATAGTATTATAGTGGGATCTAATATGGTGGTATTATAGTGGGATCTAACATAGTAGTATTATAGTGGGATCTAATATGGTGGTATTATAGTGGGATCTAACATAGTAGTATTATAGTGGGATCTAACATAGTAGTATTATAATGGGATCACGGGTTTGCTACTCGATATAGTGGAATAGTGGATAGATAGTGGGTGAGAAATGATTAATGTACATGTTAACCTGAGTTATCTTCTACCGAGATCTGGTAGAAATAATGAGGCGACTGCTACTTTTAATATTACTACTAATAATACTAATACCACTTCTACTTTTTTTTTTTTTTTTTTTTTTTTTCTTTTTTTTTACAATTGCAAATTTTTTCCTCTCCGGGTGGTAATACGGTTTTCCCGTACCCCTGTAGCCGTCCCTGTGCATAATGCAGTTTCCAAAGACTCACAATGCAGACCCTCACTCAACTCACTCATTTTTATATGCTACATATTTCATTTCAACTATCACTCTTCATACCACTGTAATGTTCACATAGCAAAATCTTGGTCATGTGTCTGGAGATATACGTTCCTCTCCCGGATGTTAAGGATGCTACGCCAGGAATTGTATGAATAGTGCAGGCAAACGTGGATAATTCAGAACTCAGGAGACCTACAACTATATATAGAGGTTTCCGCTCCTTTCTGATGATTGAGAAACTCTACAAAAGTCCGTGTGAATGCGTGGTACACAAGATCCTGCACTTCATGGTGCATTGTTTTCAACATCCCACATGTCACACCTGAATATCTACAGGGTGAACACTTGAACAGTGAAAAAATGTCCGCTTTAAAAAAAATTGCCAGGTGGAATCAAAAGAAAAAGCGTATTTTCCTTTCGGGAAACTTTCAGAAACGGAACCGATTCCGATGACGTGCAATCGAACTTTATCCTAAAGAGATCAGGTTCGTTCTCGGAACGACTGGCTTTCTTCTATCTGCTCTTCCTTCTCTCTTCGGCTTTCTTCTATCTGCTCTTCCTTCGATTTCAGGACGATAAGATAAGGACGATGTTACAAATATACCTAGTTTTAAGAGAAAAGAACTTGAGCAGTACACATTCCAGTAAAGGGCAAGATGTGGGACATTGGAACTCAATAATCGACTACCCTGTATTCTACATTATTTGATATGATCCGCGCTCTTCTATATACAAATATACCTAGTTTTAAGAGAAAAGAACTTGAGCAGTACACATTCCAGTAAAGGGCAAGATGTGGGACATGGGAACTCAATAATCGAGTACCCTGTATTCTACATTATTTGATATGATCCGCGCTCTTCTGTATATTTTTTTTGCCGGAACATTTAAACCATTGTTTACAAATATTGTGACTAATCTAAATCGTTTATCTTTCCCTATTTGATGGGACCGCTTTTTATTGCCCAATCAAATTGAACAAATGTTAAACGGTTGGTCCGGGGTATTTCGGATGTTTTGGCTCATTTGATGTGATCAGTGGCGTAGGTGTTGGTTAGAATTTGGCTCATTTGATGTGATCAGTGGCGTAGGTATTGGTTAGAATTTTGTTCAGTTGGAAGCGGATTTTGCGATTATGTTCGCGGATTTGGCAAGTATGTTCGCGGATTCGCGTCCCGAATCGACATTTTGGATATTTGGCAAGCCTAAATAAAGGGAACTACTCAGGTTCCGAAATCGAAGAGAGAAGGACATGATAGGAGAAAGCCAGCCGTTCCTAGAACGAGCCCTATCTGTTTAGGATACAGTCCGTAGTCTCAAGGCATTTGATTGGTCAATTTTGACTTGAGACTGATCTAAGAACGATCATTCTTGTTCATAAATACGAGTGTTAGTCTTCAGACTTCAGAGTTTGTTCTTATTCATAGTTTACAGTTTGGAGATATTGAAGGGAGTCTAAGGCTCAGTTCAATGACAAAACTGGTTCAGAGTGAGGTTTCTAGATGGATATCTACCTACTTCAAAAAATACGATGAATAATTTCAGCAACAGTAAAATTTCCAAAGATTTGCCACAGAGAGATAGATACTTTGAACTTGACAGCGCGTCTACCTTGTAAGCGCTAGGCCGCGGGTTCAATTCCCGCCCGGGGCGAATTTTATCCTGATGGGATAATGTTCGTTCTCGGAGCGGCTGGCTTTCTCCTATCCTATCTTCCTTCTCTTAAAAAAAAAAAAAAAAAAAAACTTCGAGTCAGCCGTCTAAATACTCGTACACCTATATGCTCACTCAATTTAATGGAGACGGGAAAAAGAGCTAGGGAGAGAAAGAGATAAGTAAATAGAGGAGAGAGAGTGGGGGAGAGAACTAAGGGAGTAGGGGAGGGGGAGAGAGAGAGGGTAGATACAAAACAAGAAGAGTACGAAGTAGGTAAGCGTATTAGAAAGAGAGAGAAAGAGAAAGGAGAGAGAGAGAGAGGAGAACTAGGAAAATAGGGGAAAGGGAGAGAGAGGGTAGATACAAAACAAGAAGAGTATACGAAGTAACCCTATTAGAAAGAGAGAGAAAGGAGGAGGAGGAGGAGAGGAAGAAGGAGGGATAATGTCAACTAATATTTCACATCATTATATCTTACTCATGTTTGATTATAATTAGTGCATGCACAAATTGCATAATTATGTTGCTCCAAATTATACGCTATACGAGTACATATTATTATATAGGGAAGAAGGAGGGATAATGTCAACTAATATTTCACATCATTATATCTTACTCATGTTTGATTATAATTAGTGCATGCACAAATTGCATATGTTGCTCCAAATTATACGTTATACGAGTATTATAGGTACATTACATATCTACAATCTACATAGGTAGGTACATACATTATGACTCCGAGGTCAACATGACGATTTATTAAGAGGAAAAAAATAAAACTAAATAAAAAATACCAAAAAAAGTGAGGGTAATTAGGTAATGTGCGTGTACCTACAACTTCTTGCTATTCTTCTTTCTAACCAGGCTCATGAACATGCCACGAACACCACGGCAAAGCTACGCCAACTCTGTTCGATGAAATACCCGTGCTGTTTCCACTGCCTTTGAAAATCGTCTGTCTGCCGCAGAATTGTCACAGCGCGAAGATGTTTACATTTGTTCTCAGTACTCTCTTTCAGTACCTACTCATCAGATAGACACATCTCTCAAGTACTGCTCACTTAAACTGTATCCACATCTCCACACATAGTCGACGGCCGTCGATCGATGTCGACTGAACCGTCCACACTGCCTCGACAACATAGATTCACCGCGTCGATCGACGGCGTCGACTATGTGTGGACACAGCTTTAGAATTTGGAATTCAAACTTCCGTGACGGAAACTTTGGGAAAGTGACAAGTTGCACACGCTACAAGGACATTCCATTCCATGAGGTTAGCGTCTGGTGTCTCTACATATCTACAATCTACATAGGTAGGTACATACATTATGACTCCGAGGTCAACATGACGATTTATTAAGAGGAAAAAAATAAAACTACCTAAATAAAAAATACCAAAAAAAAGTGAGGGTAATTAGGTAATGTGCGTATCACGAAAATGTCACGTAGCGGACTGCATGGTGTGGCCACCAAAATAGAAAGAATGTCGTTGTTGGCAAAAATTTTAGAACAATAATACTTTGAGGAGGAGGAGGAGGAGAAGGAGGAGGAAGAGGATGAGACGAAGAAAATGGAGGAGGAGGAGGAGAAGAAGAAGAAGAAGAAGAAGAAGAAGAAGAAGAAGAAGAAGAAGAAGAAGAGTAAGAGAAGAAAAAGAAAAGGTTTGGTATCAAAATGTTTCTCTACTCACAGGAACTTGGAGTTCCATGTCAAATATAGCGGTGACAACTTGAGTCGTGTACAAGGTGGACGATAGACAAATAGCAATTCTGTTTTTACGAATAACTAATAAGTCTAATATAATAACACAGTGGATGGAATTTTCCATGTCAATGTTTAGAAATGACACTTGTTCTTTCTGGCTTTTGATTGGATGCTATACACTGTCCTGGCAAAACGTGGCATTACTTCAATGCAGTGCACTCCCGCATTTACCAGAATTTTCAGTTACCAGAAGGTAAATGTTCGTCTCACGATTCTTCTTGAAGAATTAACATCTCACTTCTGTATGAATTGACTTGGACTCGAAGCCTCAACCTCCCTAACTGAAGATCGCCGCAGTAACCACTTTACCATTGAGGTTGGTGTAAAAAGAAAAATATTGGGGTCAATGTCAATAAAAATTAACTAATAAGTCTAATATAATAACACAGTGGATGGCATTTTCCATGTCAATGTTTAGAAATGACACTTGTTCTTTCTGGCTTTTAATTGGATGCTATACACTGCCCTGGCAAAACGTGGTATTACTTCAGTGCAGTGCACTCCCGCATTTACCAGAATTTTCAGTTACCAGAAGGTAAATGTTCGTCTCACGATTCTTGAAGAATTAACATCTCACTTCTGTATGAATTGACTTGGACTCGAAGCCTCAACCTCCCTAACTGAAGATCGCCGCAGTAACCACTTTACCATTGAGGTTGGTGTAAAAAGAAAAATATTGGGGTCATGTCAATAAAAATTGAAAAACTCTCTGTGGAAGAATTGAAAAAGAAACACAATTTCTAAAGTTCTACATTTCTCTAGTGTCCACAAGATGAACAGTAAACTTACACAGAACTTTCACATCAGAGGAGAAACTCATTTTAAACTTTGGTTCCCCTGCAATCCTTCTTGGTCTCAAAACTTTTCTCTTTGATTAATTCTTCTTCCTCGCTTGTCTACTGGCATATCACTCCAAGGCATAACACAGGCAACAGCTAGGTATTCCGTGGTGGCTATTTTTTGTTTCAAATTTTACTCTACTTTAGAAGAAAGTTCTCTTTTTTCCCTTCTTCTCGGTTTTGGGCCTCGCAAATATTTGCACAATTTGACCCGCTGTGCGCTGCTCCACAGTTCGACTCAATCTGGAATTGAAATTCACTCCAAATTGAACAAATTCCTTCAAATTGATGGAATTTCTAACAAATTGATTGAATTCCTCGAGACTGGCTTGTGTCATTGTTATTTTTTTCTTGAACTTTTCTCAAGGACTTTGGCGAGTTATCTCATGGGCGACTTATCTGACATCAATGTTCCTAATAACATTCCTAACTACCTTCTACCCACCTAATGTCGTCGTAACCCAATGTTGTTATTAGTGGAGATGTCAACCTAGCTATATAGTCCTACCTTAATGGATACCTACTTTCGGTATTTAGACCTCACCTCGTAATTTTAGGAGACCCATTTTGGACGTAGGTAGGTACCTGGGCAAACGATTTAAACGTATTTTTCTAAACGGAGATGTCAAAATTCCCAAAAAAGAGCACAACTTTGGTGCCTATCTACGAATTTTAAGAGATATAATATACAATGTTAACACGTCATGAGCAAATATTTGTTCCTAGAACTGAGATGATGTACATATAATAAAGGAGTGTAAGGTCCAATGTTCTTAGTTCTTACTCATGTCCTGCGGAGATTATGCGTGAATGTTTGAATAAATTTGTGACATCTGAGTGGCGTATGTTATCCTAGTGAAGATTAGCTTTTTTTTTAGAAGTTCCATCGAGAGAACTATAACAACAGCGGTTTTATCGTCCAGAGAAGGACAGGATAGGAGAAAACCAGTCGTTCTGAGATTTAGGATCAAATTCTTCCCGGGCAGAAATCGAATCCATGACCCAGTGCTTACAAGACAGATGCTCTTACCAGAAATTGAATCATTAATTAAAGTGTTCACTTACCCTCGGGTTTATACCTAGCTCTATCTATAGGTCCATGTTTTGTTGACCTTCGAGTACGCTCAGACACTATGTCTGAACAGTCTCCGAGTAAGCTCATAGGTCTCAAATTTAAGTCTGAAACTGTGGAGTCCCGAGCCTAAATTAACCCTTTGTTAGCTTAATATTAGAGCAACGAGCTTTGGAAAACTCACGTGACGTTTTTGTGTTCGGGAAAATGTTTTTCCTGTGAATTTTTTCCGTTCGGTCGTACGTGAATTTGGAATTTTCTTTGGATTTTTTTCGTGTGCTTTTTGTATTTTTCCATCCGGAATATTGTTTCCGGTTGAAAAATAAATTCGGTCGGTAGGTTGAAGTTTTTTTGTGAATTTAACATTTTTTTCGTACTTACCGAAAAGTTTCGCTTTTTTCGGAAAGTTTTCGTGACAATTTTTTTAAAATTTTGATTGGCCCCAGGTACAGATTTCGGTAATTCTCTGCTAAATACTCGGATAATAGCAAAATTATTAAAAAGGTAATTTTTCGTTATTTTTTAAAATTTTGTGTTGATTAACCCAATTTTTACCTTAAAATTTGAAACCTCTTTAATTGGTGTGTCAAATCTTCCACATTTTCAATAGCTTTTGTTTGATCGTGTCTTTTGTGTAGATCCCTAAATTGGATCAAATCTCGTGACTGAATTCTGTATTTTACTCAGTCAGATTTGGATCCTTTTTCAGTGTTACCTTTAACCTAATTCGACTTTTTTACTGAAATATTTCGAAATTCTACTTCTAATAACGTTATTTTTCCGTGTGTGTGAAAATTTTCCGTGTCTGAATTATGGAAGTAGTGTTGTGGTGTAAACAGTTATTAATCACCTGAAACCCCAGTGTGAACATTTCTGGTTCTACACCGAATTTAGAAGTAGTGTTGTGGTGTAAACAGTTATTAATCACCTGAAACCCCAGTGTAAACTTTTCTGGTTCTAGACCGAATTTCTTCTCTATTTGGACGACAACTTTGTCAAGGTGTTTTTCAATTGTTTTCAGTCTAAGGTAAGAAGCACGCGATTTTGACTTTTCGGTGATTGAAACCACATATCTTCGAATTCTCAATGATATTAAAAATAACAGGTGATGGTAGTAAATTAGCAAAAAAGGTAGTAAGAAGTGCGAAATTTGAAACAGTCCTTCATACAATTCACCCAAAATTTGAAGTAGTACTTCATGGTTTACCCACCAGGCCGCGGGTTCGATTCCCGCCCGGGGCGGATTTTATCCTGATGGGATAATGTTCTTTCTCGGAACGGCTGGCTTTCTAATATTCTGTCCTTTGTCAAGGTGTTTTTCAATTGTTTTCAGTCTAAGGTAAGAAGCACGCGATTTTGACTTTTCGGTGATTGAAACCATAATTATATCTTCGAATTCTCAATGATATTTAAAATAACAGGTGATGGTAGTAAATTAGCAAAAAAGGTAGTAAGAAGTGCGAAATTTGAAACAGTCCTTCATGCAATTCACCCAAAATTTGAAGTAGTACATCATGGATTACCCACCAAAATGCCAAGTAGGTATTTTTTTTTTTAAAAAAAAAAAAAAAAAAAAAGGAGGAGGGAGGGCTTTTCGTGAACACCCTGTATAGGTACGTACGTGACCTAACTCACACACAAACGATTTTTTTCTTTCTTTTTTTAGCATAATAGGTAATTTATAATATAATAATTATAATGTTTTTGATAACCATCTCTTGGGTTTTCGTCACCTTATTATTCAAGAGTGCAATTTAGACCAAGAGTCAAAAGTGTGGAGGTCTGAATACTTGGAATTTTAATAATTACCTATGTTCCCTATTTTTTTTATTATTTTTTTTTTTTTCAGTTTAAATTGTTTCTTTTAAGCCGAGGTTTCTTTATGTAATGTACAAAATATTTCGCTTTAATTTTGATGACATCCCGTGGTTTCCCAGAATTTTTGAGGTGTTTTTGTTTTGCTTCTAGATTAAACAATTTGATAGGTAGGTACGTAATTAAATTATGTTGTATATCACTTAAATGACTTATTTGGGACTTCCTCCTGTGATGAAGTGTTTTGGTCTTGTGAGAAACAACATGGCAATGGATGAAGTTTTACGTGGTTTTTGACGAGGTCCATCTTTTACTCTCCTTGAAGTTCAAGTAAAGGAAAGTAAAAATCAATTTGACTTCTTTTTCTTCCTCTTCCTCCCCCACTTCCTCCTCCTCTTTCTCTCTCCCTCTCTCTCTCTCCCTCCCTCCCTGTTAATCTTTCTCTCTGTCCCTCTTATAGTTCTCTTTCTCTCTCTCCCGCTCCCTCCCTATTAATCTTTCTCTCTGTCCCTCTTATAGTTCTCTTTCTCTCTCTCTCTCTCCCTCCCTATTAATCTTTCTCTCTGTCCCTCTTATGGTTCTCTTTCTCTCTCTCCCGCTCCCTCCCTGTTAATCTTTCTCTCTGTCCCTCTTATGGTTCTCTTTCTCTCTCTCCCGCTCCCTCCCTATTAATCTTTCTCTCTGTCCCTCTTATAGTTCTCTTTCTCTCTCTCTTTCTCTCTCTCCCGCTCCCTCCCTATTAATCTTTCTCTCTGTCCCTCTTATAGTTCTCTTTCTCTCTCTCTCTCTCTCTCTCCCTCCCTCCCTCCCTATTAATCTTTCTCTCTGTCCCTCTCCCTCTTATAGTTCTCTTTCTCGCTATCCTTTTCTTTCTCTCCTGTCTCCTTCTCTTCTTTTGTTCCTGCCTCTCCTTTTACCATTCTTTCTCCGTTTTTCGTTCCACCCTTCTTTTTCTTATTTCCCCAATAGATCAGTTGCGCTTACTTGGGTCATGTTTCAAAGTCATAGAGCAGAAAAAATGAGGACCAACGGAATTTT
>NW_007377684.1:0-44507 GCF_000475195.1 Diaphorina citri
TAAATCCCGTTTATTATATAAATAAATAAATAAATTACTTACTTACTTCTTCTTTAAACTATGCTTTTTACTTAATTGCTTATTGAAGATTGATAGAGAGAACTGCTGACCTGCAACAACAAAGGTCTTATGATCCCTAAATTGAAGGTCTTCTTCTTTCTTATTATTTTTCTTTTCTCAATTCTACCACTAGCTCTTCTTCCTGCCACGGTCTACTTCCATCTATTTCTATCTACCTATCTTCAATACCTATCTTTTCCCCTTTTAATTATTAGACCATTTATACGGGCTCCAAGTTAGAACAGATGTTCTTACATAAACTCAACATTAATGAAAATACACTGTCAATAAAAAATATTTTTGAACACACTTCCTTTCCTGATGTTCTTACATAAACTCAACATTAACGAAAATACCCTGTCAATAAAAAATATTTTTGAACACACTTCCTTTCCTGCAAACACCTCTGATCTCTGGGGTGTACAATGGTTACAAAAATATACAACAAAAAACCAGTTTGATTTCAAACAAAAGAAATAATAAGTTAGTAGCCCTCATCATTGGCCTTTTTCCTCATATAATCATGTGAGGTTATTTTAGCGCCAATAGTTTTAATGTGTTCCGAAACCGGCTGTTTAGGTGTATGGGTTGTAAATGTGATGGGGAATTTGTAATAATTACATTTTGGCACCGCAGACCGAGCAGGATAATTCGGCATTCAATGAAATGATTTTTGACTGGCAAAAAATCACCAAACAAGTACAAACAAAATTACTGAACAAGTATACAAACTCGTGAACCAGACTGAGTGACCTTGACAGTCAGATTCCAAGGTCGTTTGGTCAATTCTCCCAGCACATGTGTGTCTTCCTTCTCAATCGCTCTCGCACCAGCCAGTATGAAACACCATTCTCTCTCATTTCCATTAATTCTATTCTACTTCGAGACCCGAAAAACATCGATCGATCTTTACAATTCGATCGTTACAATTTTCATCTTTCTTCGAATACATATGTACTTAAAACATAATAAAGACACCTACATACCTAGCATGTTATTTAAAAAAATTGGAGGTTTTTTCATCGCTTGTGGGTAGGTATGTATGTAGGTTCTGGATTCACTTACTAGCTAGCTAGGATACGATTTATTTTTCCGAGGAAACTAGTTAAATTAGTCAGTTAAGTTATATTCCTCCAATAGTAATAAAATAGTCGAGTAGGTAAAAAGTTATTAATTTGTTGTCAGGCTCTTTAAGGAAGTTGTTAGTTGATAGAGGGACCTGTAAGTAACAAAGGAGTACTTTAAACATAATAAAGACACCTACATAGCATGTTATTTAAAAAATTTGGAGGTTTTTTCATCGCTTGTGGGTAGGTATGTATGTAGGTTCTGGATTCACTTACTAGCTAGCTTGGATACGATTTATTTTTCCGAGGAAACTAGTTAAATTAGTCAGTTATATTCCTCCAATAGTAATAAAATAGTCGAGTAGGTAAAAAGTTATTTGTTGTCAGGCTCTTTAAGGAAGTTGATAGAGGGACCTGTAACAAAGGAGGGTTCTGGATTCACTTACTAGCTAGCTTGGATACGATTTACATATTTTTCCGAGGAAACTAGTTAAATTAGTCAGTTATATTCCTTCAATAGTAATAAAATAGTCGAGTAGGTAAAAAGTTATTTGTTGTCAGGCTCTTTAAGGAAGTTGATAGAGGGACCTGTAACAAAGGAGGTCTTATCGTCCCAATATCGAGGAGAGGACGGAAAAATGTAAAAATAATTCAGAGAAAGCTAGCCGTTCCGAGAACGAACCTTCTATGTTCATGACGAGGCTCACCCCGGGTGGGAATCGAACCCGCGACCTAGCGCTTACAAATTGTCGCGCTACCTCCCAAGCTAACTAGGAGAGTTCTCAACTGTCAACATTTTAGCAGCCTCCATAATCTCCAAATACTACGTTAACTACGTAAAACCCAACCACAAGGCAGGCGAGCTACCTTCCATGCGCTAACTAGGCTAGTTCCTGTCAACATTTTAGCAGCCTCCAAATACTACGTTAACCACATAGGCATAACCGACCCGATTCCTTCAGTCCTGACCACCCGGATTTCCAGGCCCCTGATTGGACCACGGCTCTCAGCCGATCACCTCTCTCGTCTACGGGTAGCCCGCTTTCTCGGCGAAAATTCTTATTTTCCCCCGAATACGAAAAAAAAAGTAGCACAGATATTGAAATGATTGCGCACGCACCTCCACACACATTCTGTCCACAGTTGTTCAGGTGAGGAGGAGAGGGGAGAACTAATGTATTGAGAACATTTTCTGTTCCGATAGGTCAGGATTTTCGAGTATGCACGGAATGTTTACACTTGAGACTTCGCGGAAGTCTCCCTCTTATTGATAAGAAGAGTGATAAGCTGATAAGGAATGAGGAATGTCTTTCGTGCCGGTCGGCACTCGCTTAGTCAGCGGGAAGGTAGGGAAAGAGTGCCTAAGGGCCGGTTTCTGACAAGACGAAACTCGAGAGTTTGAGCTCACTAACCGCGGAGTTTGCAAAAAGTGCGTTTCTAACAATAAACTTCTTCGAAATTCCGCAATTTTAGCGCTAGTGTCGTTGTTGATTTTGAACCACGCGTTTGTTCCTCGGTTAAGACCTAAACCGAGGAATACTAATGTCTACACTACTTACTCCTGGTTATTCCTCTACTACACTAATACTAAATGTCTACACTCATATTTCATAATATTTACAGCCATTACTAAGTAATATGGTTTAGCAAATTTTTCAAAGGTATTTATTCTTAAATAATATGTCATAACTTCAGGGCAGTGTGAAATCTAAATCATAACTTCTTTGAGGAAAAGTATCTCCTTTACCATTTATTACAGCAATTACTAAGTAATATGGTTTAGCAAATTTTTCAAAGGTATTTATTCTTAAATAATATGTCATAACTTCAGGGCAGTGTGAAATCTAAATTACTAGCTGTATAAATTACTGCTAGTAAATCCTTAAGGCATGGCCATTCTTGTAGGAAATAATTTCATTGAAATCGGATAACTTTAATTTTTACTCTACTCAAATCAAATCATAACTTCTTTGAGGAAAAGTAGCTCCTTTACCATTTATTAGTTCTCATCTACTTTGTATCACCAATCTTTTTAAACTAATAGTGACACCATTGATCACTACTCGATTAAAACATAACTTCTTTGAGGAAAAGTATCTCCTTTACCATTTATTAGTTCTCATCTACTTTGTATCACCAATCTTTTTAAACTAATAGTGACACCATTGATCACTACTCGATTAAAGTAGCTACTCTTCCAAGAAAAGAAGAAGAAAAAAGTCTGCTAGGAGTTCAACTCTGAACTTCTTGTTTACAAGTCTAGTCTGGAATCATGCATGGTTATGATTCCAGAGTTATTGTAGAAAAATCAGACCTGGAAACAAACCCCAGCTCTAAAGTCTCATGTTATTCATCTCTCTGTTAATTACACTGTTCTTGGACATTTTCCATACATCTGTAAAGAACCTAACAAAACTTTCAACATGAAACTGTTGACCCAGGAATTAATTAAAATTTGAGTTCAAACTTAGAAAATAGGTAGTTTTTTTTTAATACTAATGTCTACACTACTTACTCCTGGTTATTCCTCTACACTAATACTAAATGTCTACACTCATATTTCATAATATTTACAGCAATTACTAAGTAATATGGTTTAGCAAATTTTTCAAAGGTAAGTATTTATTCTTAAATAATATGTCATAACTTCAGGGCAGTGTGAAATATAAATTACTAGCCGTATAAATTACTGCTAGTAAATCCTTAAGGCATGGCCATTCTTGTAGGAAATAATTTCATTGAAATCGGATAACTTTAATTTTTACTCCATAAACCTCATGTCATGCATCCATTTAGTGGTCTTGCTTGGCGTAGCTTAACAAAAACAAACCAGAAAATAGCCTATAACCTTCACGGGAGTGCAAGCAATAAGTTCACAAAGTATCATAGCAAAGGTCTTGCTTGGCGTAGCTTAACAAAAACGAACCAGAAAATAGCCTATAACCTTCACAGGAGTGCAAACAATAAGTTCACAAAGTATCATAGCAATCAGATGAGTGGTTTGGCCAGGCATAAAGTTTGAACAAACAACACACACAAACAAACATAATATTCATTTTTATATATTTGATTGGGTGGAAGTAGATATCCAAGTAAGTATTTACTCACAGTGACATTTGGGTGTATGGTAGGGTAAGTAAGTAGGGTACATTACTTTTTTTTTAATTTAATTTGCATTAAGCATGAATGCTTCTTGCAAATGTCTTTCATCAATTAACACACCTCGATAAAATTTATGACATGAGCGGGACCTCTCTGTACACCGCTGATAACGACTGATAAGGTAGCGCTCTAGCGAAGTGCGGGTGGAGAGAGAGGTCAGTATTGTGTAATAGATTAGTCACCTCAAAGGTATCTAGATCTACATTTAACTATAGCTATCTTACTGCTAAATATTATTATTATTATGTTAAGGCGGTCTCTTCTTGATCCTTGATGTGCCGCGTCCATTTTAGTTAAGGACTATTGCACTGAACTGCTACATGTAAATGTAACTATAGATATCTTTCTGGTGTGGTGACACACACACCACCCGTCAAACAGAGATAACAGTAACAGGAAACATCACCACCAATAATAACTATAGATATCTTTCTGGTGTGGTGACACACACACCACCCGTCAAACAGAGATAACAGTAACAGGAAACATCACCACCAATAGATTTTTTTACCATCAATGTTGGCATTTGACCCATGTGAAATTGAAATTCAGTTTATTAATCACAAGTACCAGGTTGTAGTAACGTTTTTACCATCAATGTTGGCATTTGACCCATGTGAAATTGAACTTCAGTTTATTAATCACAAGTACCAGGTTGTAGTAACCAAATGAGAAAATAAAGTAGGACCTATTTGAACTAGAGCTCTGAAGTTTAGGCAGTACACTTCTAGAGAAAACCTCAGCATTAACATCACAAGAGTCTATTATTATAATCATAGGTACCGACATAATTAGAAAACAGAATATATGCTTATCACTATGGAGTCTACCATCACAATGGTACTACTTAAAACTAGGAAACCAAAACAGACTAGTACCAACATAATTAGAAAACAGAATATATGCTTATCACTATGGAGTCTACCATCACAATGGTACTACTTAAAACTAGGAAACCAAAACAGACTAATTTATACAAATTCTTACCTTTACCCAACCGCCATTTGAGGTGACCAAACAGTACAGAAGATAGAGGTCAATCTCTTTGCCTCCAATTTTCGGTACATGTCGACATGGTGTTCTGAAATCAATGAGAAAAGCAAATAAAATGGTTGAATCTCTGAATATTATGTTTCAAAGTACTTAAGAGCCCACACCATCCTATTCAGGAGCAAAGGCCTACCCTAGTATTGAGTCTTATTTTTCTTTGCCTAGTCCCATGTTCAGATGGGGTCAGTGTTTTTTGTCAGCTTCTCAATCAGCCCTAGCTAGGGTGATTGCTTTGGGCTGACATTTGGTTTTGGCTACAAGTTGAGTCTTATTTTTCTTTGCCTAGTCCCATATTCAGATGGGGTCAGTGTTTTTTGTCAGCTTCTCAATCAGCCCTAGCTAGGGTGATTGCTTTGGGCTGACATTTGGTTTTGGCTACAAGTTCGTATAAATTAGTCTGTTTTGGTTTCCTAGTTTTAAGTAGTACCATTGTGATGGTAGACTCCACTCCATAGTGATAAGCATATATTCTGTTTTCTAATTATGTTGGTACCTATGATTATAATAATAGACTCTTGTGATGTTAATGCTGGGGTTTTCTCTAGAGGTGTACTGCCTAAACTTCAGAGCTCTAGTTCAAATAGGTCCTACTTTATTTTCTCATTTGGTTACTACAACCTGGTACTTGTGATTAATAAACTGAATTTCAATTTCACATGGGTCAAATGCCAACATTGATGGTAAAAACATCTATTGGTGGTGATGTTTCCTGTTACTGTTATCTCTGTTTGACGGGTGGTGTGTGTGTCACCACACCAGAAAGATATCTATAGTTACATTTACATGTAGCAGTTCAGTGCAATAGTCCTTAACTAAAATAGACGCGGCACATCAAGGATCAAGAAGAGACCGCCTTAACATAATAATAATTTAATTTGCATTAAGCATGAATGCTTCTTGCAAATGTCTTTCATCAATTAACACACCTCGATAAAATTTATGACATGACATGAGCTTTAACAACCAACTTCCAGCCCTAAAGCCCACCCCACTAACCATTCTACACCATTTGTGTTATTTTCTTTCTATACAATTACATATTTAAGAACAAGTAGGTACTGTAGATATTGGAGAGAGGACATGGACAAGGTAAAAATTTTGGATGACAAGAGTATTGAGATTCAAGAATGCCATTGATTTGAGCTACTTGCTCCGTTGAGTCTGTTTTCTACACAAAGATGAACTAACAGCTGGATCTACAAACTCATCTTTTGTAAGTTTTCCAGTGAGATGTTTGTATCTATCAGGAAAGAAGTCTTTCTTCCATGGAGACTCCCTTGGACTCGGACACATGCAGTTTAGTTCAAACTGTGAGCATCTAAGTAAGTACCTAGGTAGATTCTTGGATTAACTTGAGATCAAATTTTTACTTACCCTCTAGTTTCATGAAAATGTTGTAAATCGCGCAAGAAACTTTCCTTTTCTTTGAAGTATGCATCACCATCCTTCTTTGTAACTTTGGCCATTGTGGCAGTTTTGAAACTTATTCACGACATGACGAAATTAACAAAACACTTATGGACATTCTGACTTGAACACAAAATCGAGAAACACAGCTACAACACGTATCGAAAAAGGGATAAGCACACAATTACTTGGTTGATTAATTATTTTTAAAGGCCTCATTGATATTTTATACCTAGACCTGCAAGATGAAAGATCAATTATATGGCTGTATTATAACGAACGATTGGGCTGGAGAAACCTACTTATCTTGGCCTTAACAACACTGGAGGACTTGTGGTTTGACTACTGGTTTAAACTGTGATAAAAAAGAAAGAGTACGAACGCAAAAAGGTAACGTTTGAAGGCCCAAAAAGGATATTTCAGCCGCCGAAATTTGTAATAAAAAAATAAAAGCACACAACACACAACCAAGCCAGAAGTGAATAGTGAATTAAAATGGCGTCTTGTGATTGTAGGTACGAACTGTCATTAAAAAACCCATTTTACTCAAGTACTCCGATTATTTTATTCGTTTTAAAGCATTAAAATGGTGAAAATAACTATTAGTAGCTTTGAAAATTAAAGGAAATTATGGAAAAATCCCAGAAATTGGCTCAAAAACACAAAAAAATGAGTGAACTTTTTCCTGTCTCATCGTAGTTCAGGCAACAAGCGCAAGAGTGCAGCTGTTTATGGGTGATGGAAGTGTGAGGGTGATTTTACCCGCAGTACAAAGATTTTCCCAATCTTGATATTATCCATTGCAAAAAAGTAATCTGAAATATTAAAATATACGATTAATCAAAATTAAACCAATTTATTACCTCCATTTAACATTAAAAAGGCATTTTTTTAAATGAATATTATGTTGAAAATCAAAGGTCTTAATTTTGAAAATTTGCGCGTTTATATCTCTTTGGAATGACTTGCAAGAATAACCTCAAAATTTAACTTGGGGAAGCTGGCAACGCTTTGAAATCAGCAACTTTTCTTTGAAGCAAGGAACCAAAATGGGGCATGGAGGTTGTGGTTATGTACCGGGTTGAGATAGACAAGGTTGGTAAACTTTTGCCTTGTTTTTCAGTTACCACTCCCATGCCAAATTGTAGAAACAATATTCTGTCTCACCTAGTCCGAGCTCATCTCAACCCGGTACATAACCACAACCCACAACCTGAATGTATGATTCGATTTATTTTAGCTATTCCAAAGTCGATTTTTTTTTTTTTTAAGACTATTAGTCTTTGTTAAGTGTGCAGTGCAGGTGCACACCAAACAAAAGCCTATTACATATAATTCATACATTCCTTATTACCGCGAAGCCAAGGGACCGAAGCGCGACCATAATGCGCAACCCCGAGAACCCCTGGAACCCCGAGAAGCTCCGCCGGGGCGTTTGAGAAGGGCAAAACCCCTTTCGCGAGAGTAAATTCCGAATAAGGTCGAGGTTTTTTAAACATCTTCAAATCCTACAAAAGTACATGAAAAAAAAAACCCCTCTGAGTACCTACTTGTGGGCTAAGATACTTACCTAGCTATGTGGGCGTAAGCTCGCAGCGCGACTGCATAGGTAGGTATAAATTAAGGTACTTTTTTTTTGTGATTATATATGAACTCAATTACTCAATAAGGAAAATTCTCTGAGAGAAGACGCAGGGCTCCCGAGACACAGACCCCCATTCCCAAGAGTCTGCCTCGCGGGGGTACCCTTTGTACTGGGAAGACTGACGTTTGCCCTATTCAAGGTCGAGAAAGAAAAGAAGTCCCTAACTCATTGTCAGCCAAACCCATATGGAGGTATAAGGGCCAAACCCTAAAAACCTTCCTTGAGGACAAAGCATGTGTCTTACATCATTTTCTGCCGGAACTAGATATAAATATACTTCAACAGAAACCCACACTTGAATACCCGAATTTATCCCTATCAAGTTTCTTAACTCCTGGCTAAACCTAAAGAGATGTAAGGTAATTGGGAATTAGGTATTCATCCCCGATCCCCGCTAAGTCCCCAGGGCGGTCGAAAAAAGCGAAGCACCCTTTTCGAGAAGGTAAATTAAATAAATATCTTCAAAACCAAGAAATCTCCAAGAAACCCGAGTTCTTATGGGCCGGGCCCAAGGTACACGGGGTTCGACTATTTGGGAACCCCTTATTTACCTCTTTGTATTAATCTCAAAAATTAACATTGCTAGCTTCTCTTCTATAATGATAGGTAACTTTTGAAATTTTTGAATCACAAAATGGAAAGATTGGAAAGATTTTTGATTTGATTTTCACATTTTTTACTTACTTTTTATTGTATTTCTGGCTATTGGTGTACTATAACCTTAGGATTCTTTGACTCAGCAATAAGCTTCATATTCTTTATCATCTAGGTAAGATTTGATAACAGGAATCGGGATCCCAACTCAAAAGAACTTGCTAGCTTCTCTTCTATAATGATAGGTAACTTTTGAAATTTTTGAATCACGAAATGGAAAGATTGGAAAGATTTTTGATTTGATTTTCAAATTTTTTACTTACTTTTTATTGTTTTTCTGGCTATTGGTGTGCTATAAGTACTATAACCTCAGGATTCTTTGACTCAGCAATAAGCTTCATATTCTTTATCATCTAGGTAAGATTTGATAACAGGAATCGGGATCCCAACTCAAAAGAACTGGTCTTGACTTGTAGCAGTGGGTAAGGTATCTCTTTAATAAAAAAAAAGTAAAAACCACTACACTGTGTTTCTGAACTGGGCTAGGCTTTACACTTAGTTCATGCTAAGTAGGTGTCCATAATGGAGAACCGACCATTGATCATAGCTTAGCGTCTTCAATGAAGCCTTCACCATAGTACCAACCCTTGCAGGAAATCAAGAAATTTAACCACTTTACACTGTGTTTCTGAACTGGGCTAGGCTTTACACTTAGTTCATGCTAAGTAGGTGTCCACAATGGAGAACCGACCATTGATCATAGCTTAGCGTCTTCAATGAAGCCTTCACCATAGTACCAACCCTTGCAGGAAATCAAGAAATTTAGCTGACTTTTTTTTTACTTTCTTTTCTGTGGTGGTCAATGGAGTTGCCATTGTGGCTGTGCACTAAGGCTAGTATTTGTCTTGAGCAGGTTGGTAACTTTCTTTTCTGTGGTGGTCAATGGAGTTGCCATTGTGGCTGTGCACTAAGGCTAGTATTTGTCTTGAGCAGGTTGGTATAGAAGGGGTTACATTCACAAGGGCTAGTCCTTGAAACTGTTTTTTAGCTTGATGTTTTGTGTAAGCTCTACAGACTAGCCCAGTTTATAAACGCAGCCTGATCCTTTGTAAATTGAATCTTATAACTAGAATATAAGCAGTTCATTAAAGTTTACTAATTAGTGAGTGAAAAGAGACCTATAGCTGGGGCTCCAAAGGTCTCATCAAAATCTAGTGAGAATAGATCAGTTGCGCTTACTTGGGTGATGTTTCAAAGTCATAGAACAGGAAAAATAAGGACCAATGGAATTTTTCTTTTTCTTCTACGACTTCTAGATCCTGAGATAAATTGATTTAAAAAATACT
Source organism: Diaphorina citri (assembly GCF_000475195.1). Lineage (NCBI taxonomy): Eukaryota > Metazoa > Arthropoda > Insecta > Hemiptera > Psyllidae > Diaphorina > Diaphorina citri. The sequence goes on from NW_007377684.1 coordinate 10,332, forward strand.
GGTAAATTGTGAACTTTGATGTCACGGCATATGCTCCCATAGGCAAAGATGTCACATCAAATGTTGTCCCGAGCAAAGCTCCCTTGCAGGCAACGCATTAATGTGTTTGTGCACATGTGTTTCTGTGCAGTTCTTTCTGCTCCTCTGCTAGCGCGCTTGCATAGTGGTGCTACCTAACAGATGAAAAAAACAACTGTGTAAAGTCTGACGTCACACATATTTGAACTCTTTCATTAGAACGGAAAATAAAAATTGAATTTTCGACCTTTTAGCAATGCATTAATGTGTTTGTGCACATACGTTTCTGTGCAGTTCTTTCTGCTCCTCTGCTAGCGCGCTTGCATAGTGGTGCTACCTAACAGATGAAAAAAACAACTGCGTAAAGTCTGATGTCACACATATTTGAACTATTTCATTAGAACGGAAAATAAAAATTGAATTTTCGACCTTTTACAGTTATTTTTTTCGGTAAAGTCTGACGTCACACATATTTGATCTATTTCATTAGAAAGGAAAATAAAAATTGAATTTTCGACCTTTTACAGTTATTTTTTTTGGAGTTTTGACCTCAGATTTGGATTTTTCCTAACTTTTTACATAGGGATCAACCATTTATTTATAATTTTTACCCATTTGCAACTGCTCCATTTTTATCAATACTTTATTCAAAACAAAGACTTTATATATAAAAAAAAAAACCCTTACAGACCATAAATGATAAGTATAAGTAGGAGGATCTACATCTACCTAACTATCTACTCAATTTTCTCTCTTGCATTATTTTATATTTTATCTCAAGATTATTGTAACTTCTCAAGCCATTTCATTATTCCCTATACAGTAAAAAAAATCTAAAATTTCTGTACTCTCATTTCAATTGATAAGTATGATATCAATAACTATCATTCTTTGATGCTGTGAATGCCATAAGGTACTTAAGAACAAGTAGGTACTGTAGATATTGGAGAGAGGACATGGACAAGGTAAAAATTTTGGATGACAAGAGTATTGAGATTCAAGAATGCCATTGATTTGTTTAAGAACAAGTAGGTACTGTAGATATTGGAGAGAGGACATGGACAAGGTAAAAATTATGATAAGAGTATTGAGATTCAAGAATGCCATTGATTTGAGCTACTTGCTCCGTTGAGTCTGTTTTCTACACAAAGATGAACTAACAGCTGGAAATCTAAAATTTCTGTACTCTCATTTCAATTGATAAGTATGATATCAATAACTATCATTCTTTGATGCTGTGAATGCCATAAACAACAATAAATAACTTTAGAGGGCTAATGGATTTTTGCTCTTGGATATCATAATTTGCAGAGACAAGAAAGCTCTTGTAAATAATATGTATGTATTCACAACTGTTCAGTTTGTAATATTTGGATTCCATTATATACAGTGTGCCAACATCAACAAATCTTTAATCAAATCTACTAGTGGTTTTGTCAAATCACTATCAAAAAGATATGTAGACAAACCAATCATAAATGATGTATTCTCAGACACATCATTTGATAGAAAAGAAAATTTCCCAAGCAAGCTTAGTAAACACCCAGATCAACACCCAGAGGTATGGTATGATGATAACAATAACTTTTTTGATAGTGAAGACAAAGCCATTCTGTCCCATTTGAGTCAAAACCAATATTCATTTACAAATAAGCTGAAAAGTAATGGCTATAATCAAAAGGTCTCAAACGATATTGAGACAAAACCAAACCATGAAGAACACAGTTCAAGTTACCCTTATGATGAAAATGTTTTAAAGTCTGGTCAAGTAGATCTCAGTGATAACACAAAGACAAGAAAGAATCAATATGAGTATTTTTCCAATAGTTTTGAACAAGAGCAGAGTATTCCTGTCTCTATCATGGGATCAAGTAAAAAAAATGCAGTTGGTGATTTTTCCGCTGAGAGAAATAAAGAATTTCCAGAAATTGATTTGATGAATAGGTTTGATGAAAATGAAAAGAATTCAATTGTTTATATTAATCAACTTAAACGCAGATTAAGTAGTTTTAGAGGTGGCCAAACCATAGTCTATCCATACAACTCAGATTTTACTATCACTCCACTGGTTCTTGCACTTGCATTGGCAGAACTCTTAGCATGTTTTATTTGTTGGACATTACTTATGACATGACATGAGCTTTAACAACCAACTTCCAGCCCTAAAGCCCACCCCACTAACCATTCTACACCATTTGTGTTATTTTCTTTCTATACAATTACATAGGTACTTAAGAACAACTCAGATTTTACTATCACTCCACTGGTTCTTGCACTTGCATTGGCAGAACTCTTAGCATGTTTTATTTGTTGGACATTACTCTACAATTTCTATTGTTGCTTGAAAGAACAAAAGAGACAGAAAAAACTACAAGAAGAAGCAACAAGAAGGAAATGTATAGAAGAATGTAAAAAGAGAACATCAAGGGTGTTGGTCAAGTACAAGAGCTGTCCAAATAATGAGGTGGATGATATTATTAAAAATCTGGTGTGAACATCATACGACTTTCTATTACATTTACGAAATACGTATAAAAAAAAAAAAAGAAAATTTTTCCAAGTCCCGAGCCTGAGCCGCCCACGGCGGCCAATTTTTGGTCGAAAATTTCCTATCTTGAAATACTCCCCATGTAATGAGGGATTAGGTATTAAAAAGTGTCCAAAAATTGAACTTTTTTTTCCATTTTTTTTTCCAAAAGTCCAAAATCGACCGCCTACGGCGGCCAATTTTCGACCAAGAATTTTCTTAAAATACTCCCCGTGTGATAAGGACCAAAAGTCCAAAATCGACCGCCTACGGCGGCCAATTTTCGACCAAGAATTTTCTTAAAATACTCCCCGTCCATGTAATGCTCGAATGCAAAAAATTTAGGACAGTTTTCATTTTCATTGAATACTCTTACAGCCATTTCAAAGTCAATCTGTTCCACGTTATCTGCACGTCAGTGTATTGAAATTAAAATGTAAAAGAAAGTCGGAAATACAGATTGCGCTTGCGTAATTAGGAACTTCTAGGAAGAGTTTAGGATCCACTATGCACATGAATTTTAGGAAAGCACTTAAAGGAATCCCTAATCATTAAGGTACGACTGTGCATTCGACCCTAAATGGTCAACAATTTTTATACATATGAAATTTCCTAAGTCAACAAGAATAGAATACCTCGTTAATTTCTCTGTTCATATTTGCAGGTATCAGTGGTGGTGACTGGTCTGCCCGTAACAAACTGAAAGCGTACGAGGGTGTCTACTGTCTTGCCATACGTCAATATTGTCGCGCTGCAGAACTGTTTGTCGACGTGGTGCCTACATTCGAATCCTATGAGCTTGCAGAGTTTGGTACCATTATCCGCTACACTGTGCTAGCCTGTATGATAGCACTTCCTCGCTATAACCTACGCAAGAAGCTTATGCACCACGGTGTCATGGCACAAGCATTACACTCCCAATACAGGGACCTGCGGGAGTACTTTGTATCTCTGTATGACGGACATTACTTTGAGTTTCTCAAGTGTTTGGCCGCTGTCGAACAAGATATGAAGCGCGACCCTCTGCTTAACCCTCACTACAGACATTATGTGCAAGAGATGAGGCTCCGTGCTTACAAGCAGATCCTGCAAGCGTACAGATCCCTCAGTTTGAAATACATGGCTCAATGTTTCGGCGTGAGTGTGGAGTTTATTGAGAAGGAAGTAGCGAGGTTTGCAGCGGCAGGGCGGCTTCAGTGTAAGATAGACTCGGTGGCTGGTAATGTGGTGACCACAAGTCACATCAGCGAGAAGGGAGACTGCCGATCCGAGGCACCGGAGGCAAGCTTGGACCGCGGCATTCTCTATCAGACAACGGTCAAGAGAGGAGATATCTTCTTGAATAGACTCAAGAAATTGGCACGAGTCATCGATTTTTAGATAGGATTTATTATGTACATTTATTTTTTTACTTTGAAAAACTGTGAATATTTTTTCAAAGCTGGCAACATGGCTCCCTACTACAAGGAAGTGTGTGAGGAGTTCGGCTGGAAGATGGACGAGAAGTTCTACACGGAAATGAAAGACGCCAACGAGAAGAGACTGAAAGAGCTGGACTTGGAACACGAGAAGAACATGATGGACGAGGAAGATCAAGTGAGTGGGATATGGCAGGCCAAGCTCGACTATCTGTGTTCCATTGGAGACCGGGCCGAAGCGTTCAAGTTGGCGGACTCCAAGTTTGCAGACAAAACCAACCCGAAGAGTCACCGCATTGATGCTGTGTTCACGCTGTTCCGGATAGCGTACTTCCATGGGTGTGACATCCAAGCGATGACAGCGGCCATTGAGAAAGCAACAGAACTCATTGAAGGTGAGTACGAGTTCGAAAATGTTGTTCTGGCTCTTTGGAGTGTTCTGCAAAGTTTTACGTTTATTATTAAACTAACACTATTTATTTTATAAAATCCAAAAAGATTAAGGGCTGAATGCACAGTTGTTCCTAAATGATGAAGGTTTCCTATTTCCTTAAGGTATCCATTTTCCTATGTTGTTTATTTTCTTCTGCTTTAATACTAATGGCGCCTGTTTGTCATAGGCCACTTTCGATTTTTCACCTATCAATTTGTTCAAAAAAGGTTTTCCTGTTACTAACAACTTCATTTTATGATCAATTAATTAAGAAAAAAATAAGAGAAAAATTAAAATTACATTGTTCACTTGGTCAGATTCACATTGACAGCTCAGAAATGAAAAAATAATTTCTATATTTAAGCAATCAGTGTGTGAATATGAAATGTGAAATGTGAATGGATCTTGATTTTATAATGTAAGATTTGAATTTTTTTCAGGTGGTGGATGTACTACACCCTGGTAAACCCTCAGTCAAGAAAACCGACATCCGGGAAAAGCTCTCCAAAATGTTCAAGTAGAGAAAAATTAAAATTACATTGTTCACTTGGTCAGATTCACATTGACAGCTCAGAAATGAAAAAATAATTTCTATATTTTCTTATTTCTTCTCTTCCATTTGGATACTAATCGCGTTCATTTGCTATCGACCAGTTTCGATTGTTTTTTAGTTGCTATGGATACAATATACAATTGCACATGAATTTTAGGAAAGCACTTAAAGGAATCCCTAATCATTAAGGTACGACTGTGCATTCGACCCTAAATGGTCAACAATTTTTCGAGTATACACTCGAATGCAAAAAATTTAGGACAGTTTTCATTTTCACGTTATCTGCACGTCAGTGTATTGAAATTAAAATGTATAAGAAAGTCGGAAATACAGATTGCGCTTGCGTAATTAGGAACTTCTAGGAAGAGTTTAGGATCCACTATGCACATGAATTTTAGGAAAAAATTAAAATGTAAAAGAAAGTCGGAAATACAGATTTAGCTTGCGTAATTAGGAACTTCTAGGAAGAGTTTAGGATCCACTATGCACATGAATTTTAGGAAAGCACTTAAAGGAATCCCTAATCATTAAGGTACGACTGTGCATTCGACCCTAAATGGTCAACAATTTTTATACATATGAAATTTCCTACGTCAACAAGAATAGAATATCTCGTTAATTTCTCTGTTGATATTTGCAGGTATCAGTGGTGGTGACTGGTCTGCCCGTAACAAACTGAAGGCGTACGAGGGTGTCTACTGTCTTGCCATACGTCAATATTGTCGCGCTGCAGAACTGTTTGTCGACGTGGTGCCTACATTCGAATCCTGGGATAAAACTTACCATTTTGAAAAGATTTCCTTCGAATTCTTTCTCAAAATTTCACTCCTCCGGATGAAAATGAAATGAAAAGTTTTGTTTTTGTTTACGTTTTGAGAAGTGTCCATGTCCAGTGTTGCCAGCTTCGACCATTTTACATTCACGAAAAAAATCCCTCCATAACTATTAAAAATTCCCTTCAGAGTTTTTTTTCCCTCCCTGTCTGTTGCATCATGACTTTTTTGAAGGGGTAAGAACGAACGAAGCGAGGTTCAAGTTGACAATTTTTCACATTGTTCCGTGATAACTATAGACTTCACTCTCGAACAGATTTGTCAATAGAACAGTTGCGCTTACGTGGGTGATGTTTCTAAGTCAAAGAGCAGAAAAAATGAAGAAAAATGGAATTTTCCTTTTTCTTCTACGACTTCTAGATCCGCTCGAGATAAATCGATTTGAAAAATACCGCTAAATCTTGAACTCTGACGTCACGTACTCTTGAACGGATTTGTCAATAGAACAGTTGCGCTTACGTGGGTGATGTTTCTAAGTCAAAGAGCAGAAAAAATGAAGAAAAATGGAATTTTCCTTTTCTCTGAAGGGAATTTTTAATAGTTATGGAGGGATTTTTTTCGTGCGTGTAAAATGGTCCAAGTTGGCAACACTGGACATGGACACTTCTCAAAATCTCAAAACGTAAACAAAAACAAAACTTTAACTTTTCAAGTTTTCATCCGGAGGAGTGAAATTTTTGAGAAAGAATCAAAGAATTCGAAGGAAATCTTTTCAAAATGGTAAGTTTTATCCTAAATTATCTTCTAAATCCTTGAATGAAATGTCCAGGGGGTTACAGAGGTTGGCAACACTGGACATGGACACTTCTCAAAATCTCAAAACGTAAACAAATTAACAAAAACAAAACTTTTCATCCGGAGGAGTGAAATTTTTGAGAGAGAATTCGAAGGAAATCTTTTCAAAATGGTAAGTTTTATCCTAAATTATCTTAAAAATCCTTGAATGAAATGTCCAGGGGGTTACAGGTTTAACTTCCCAAGACTATGTACTGTATCGCAGAATACATGATTCACGTAAAAGTTATGTACTTTATTTTAGGTTAGATTCAAAATCCATCTTCCATGGCTTACATAGACAGTATTTGTAATAGTATTAGGTAAATTCAGATTATCTCTCATAGATCTACTCATATTCATTCTGTTGGCCATTTGTAGTTCCTCCCTAAATGATATCTATTTCGGAGGGAAAGTTACCACTGTCGGTAAACAACTGCTAAAAATGCAATAAGTAGGTACCTACCTAAGAATATGACCTATAGGTTTAAGTTATCTAAACAACTGCTAAAAATGCAATAAGTAGGGACCTACCTAAGAATATGACCTATAGGTTAAGTTATGAAGACTGCTGGTAATAGACCAAGTCATGTTATTTTGGATATCCGAAGACTGGCTTTCAGGCCAGTGAAATGGATACAAAAGGACACAGGCATAGTTTTCAATGGATACAAAAGGACACGGGCATAGGTTTCAATGGATACAAAAAGACACTGGATACAAAAGGACACAGGCATAGTTTTCAAGAGGTAACCAAGAAGGTACCTACTGCTCATAACGTGATAGTAGTCCCCAGCTATAAGATTACCAGTTATCGGCATTCACTCATTCGTTTTTAAAAGAGGGTTTTTGGTACACATACTCATTTTTAATCCTTATCTAATCTTGTTTCAGAGTGCCAGCACCCCTGAATAACAGCCGAAAAGTGCATTTCTCAAATGAGAAAATTTTCTTTACCTGTTAATAAACAGGAAATGGAGCAGTTGCAAAGGGGTAAAAATTATTAATAAATGGTCGATTCCTATGTAAAAAGTTGTGAAAAATCCAAATCTAAGGTCAAAACTCCAAAAAAATAACTGTAACATTTGGATACTAATCGCGTTCATTTGCTATCGACCAGTTTCGATTGTTTTTTAGTTGCTATGGATACAATACGAGAAAGATAACTGGGCTTTTGCAGGGTTGGTTGACCTGTAAAGATTCTTACTGAAATTTGTCAGCTTAGGCTATGCTATGTTCAGATGTACTTTGTACAAAACTGTCATTTCCATCTGATAAGTTGAATAAAAACGTTGTTGTGCATTTTAACTTTCAACTCGATATTGGTTTAAGTACAAATGAGAACTGTAGACTCTGTAGAGGGTGTTATGAAGTACAATAGATGAGTAAATTTGTTGTAAAACACAGTACTGAGAAACACCCACTCTTGCATTTCCGTATTTCTTCAAAAGTTTGGTGTTAAAGAGCCGGTCGAACCATACATTTCTCAAACCTTGGTCCAAGAACACTTTTTATCGAGATCCCAAAAGGAACCTCTGTGAGGGACCCCGAAACAAGACTGCAGTTTTCAGGTCGAAGATCTTTTTCCAAAGTTTACCCCTGAATAACAGCCGAAACGTGCATTTCTCAAATGAGAAAATTTTCTTTACCTGATGTTAATAAACAGGAAATGGAGCAGTTGCCAAGGGTTAAAAATTATTAATAAATGGTCGATTCCTATGTAAAAAGTTGTGAAAAATCCAAATCTAAGGTCAAAACTCCAAAAAAATAACTGTAAAAGATCGAAAATTCAATTTTTATTTTCCGTTCAAATGAAAGACTTCAAAGATGTGTGACGAAATGCGCAGAAACGTATCAAACACATTTAGGTATGTGTTGCCTGCGAGGGAGCTTTGCTCGGGACATTTGATCTGACGTCATTGTGATAACTGTAAAAGATCGAAAATTCAATTTTTATTTTCCGTTCAAATGAAAGACTTCAAAGATGTGTGACGTCAGACTTCAGGCAGTTGTCTTTTTCGTCCGCTAGGTAGCGCCAGTATGCAGAGGAGCAGAAAGAAATGCGCAGAAACGTATCAAACACATTTAGGTATGTGTTGCCTGCGAGGGAGCTTTGCTCGGGACATTTGATCTGACGTCATTGTTTACGGGAGCGTATGCCGTGACGTCAGAGTTCAAGATTTAGCGGTATTTTTCAAATCGATTTATCTCGAGCGGATCTAGAATAAGTCGTGTATGGGAGCGTATGCCGTGACGTCAGAGTTCAAGATTTAGCGGTATTTTTCAAATCGATTTATCTCGAGCGGATCTAGAATGTCGTATTTGTAAATCTTCATTCCTCTCCTGTTTATTCTAATTTGTATACCCTATTTTATTATTATTTTTCATTTTTCTCACTTCCCCTTGTTCGTTACAGTCGCGTCCTTGGACCATACCGGGATAGCATACCAAATTTCATTTCTCTATGACAAATCGTTCTTGAGATATTTTGTTCACAACTTTCTACTTTTTCCCATTTAAACCTGTAGTACGTAACGTACAGACCATAAAATAACTTTTTTGACATCAGGGGATCCCAAAACGGATATTTCCAACCATTTCCCGATTTTGAAAATTTGGACCGATTGCAATTCTTTCATTACTAGTATAGCTCGCTATACTGTAGTAATAGAAAGTAAAAATTGAGTGTAATTGAGTGTAATTTATAAAATAATATGTAAAAACATATGCAATCCTGTTTCTTCCCGTTCTCTTTTTACTTTCTTTATATATAACAAGCTGGGCCTGTCCCTCCGGGAATTTTTTAGCCCGTAGTTTATTCGATCGTGATTAGAGAAAATCAGTAGGTACCTATGTACCTACCTAATTTGTTTAATATTCAGTTTATTATTATTCTTGATTTGATTTTACTTCATGTAATGATTTAAAATCAAGACTAGAGCCCATTCTCGCTTTATTCCCAATATAATGTTTAAGTCACTCATCCATTCATTTATTGGCTTTTCTCGGCGTAGCTTAACACAGGTGACGCTAAAACCGGTCTTAAATTATCGACTGAAGTGTTATCTAAAACTTTCCGGAATTTTTTAGCCCGTAGTTTATTCGATCGTGATTAGAGAAAATCAGTAGGTACCTATGTACCTACCTAATTTGTTTAATATTCAGTTTATTATTATTCTTGATTTGATTTTACTTCATGTAATGATTTAAAATCAAGACTAGAGCCCATTCTCGCTTTATTCCCAATATAATGTTTAAGTCACTCATCCATTTATTGGCTTTTCTCGGCGTAGCTTAACACAGGTGACGCTAAAACCGGTCTTAAATTATCGACTGAAGTGTTTATCTAAAACTTTCTCGCTTTGAGTTCATAGGTCGTCGCGACAAATTTCGAGATCAGAGCTCATTTGTGTGAGAAAATGTGAAGAAACTTTCTCGCTTTGAGTTCATAGGTCGTCGCGACAAATTTCAAGATCAGAGCTCATTTGTGTGAGAAAATGTGGAAAATTCTCTGCTTTGAGTTCATAGGTTGTCGCGACAAATTTCAAGATCAGAGGATCAGAGCTCATTTGTGTGAGAAAATATGAAAAAATCCCCCAAAAATCAGTTTTTCTGGTTTTTCGGCTTTATGGTTTTCTGGACAAAATTTGCACCACCACTTTCGTGTTCCTGGTAAAAAGACCTTTGTTTGATATATGGTTTTTCGGCTTTATGGTTTTCTGGACAAAATTTGCACCACCACTTTCGTGTTCCTGGTAAAAAGACCTTTTTGATATATAGGCCGACCAGGTTTGTACCTGCCTCGGTGGTGTAGTGGTCAAGGCGCTCGCCTGGTAAACATATGCAGGAGGGCGTGGGTTCAATCCCAGCCGAGGTATGGAATTTTATCCTCAATATAAATTGAGAATTTGACCACAATAATAGTAGTAGCCTACTGCTGGAGTAAAGGGACTTTTCAGTCCTATGCGAGCAGTATAAATAAGCACTATTATTATTATGTCCTTCTATGGGGACAGACGACACTGAAGCGAATACAATAGCCCGTCCACTATACCTTTTTTATTACTATCGTAATAATAATGGAAGGACGGGCTAGAAATGTGGGAGTGTAAGGGTTGATGATCAAAGACATTAAAAAAAGTGATAGACCTAAACCTCACTTCATGTACACTTATCTGGTAAACAGGAGGGTTTACGTTCAATTCCAGGGTTATCCTGCTTCTGAATTACTGATGCTAGAGTAAATGGACTTTTCAGTCCCAATAAAGCAGGTAGTGTGTTAGGTATCTTAATAGTCACCTTTGTAATGGTTTTGAAATGAAGCTTTGCAATTATTTTATTTAAGCCTTGGATGTGTTGCTGTTTTAGGTCAGGATGGAAGCTGAAGGTGTGACTCCACCCTACATGAAGTTGGCAAAGCTGAGGTTCTGTCTGAAACTGCCTGAACATCAAAATGATGCCACCATCAAAAATGAACTCCTGGCTGGTAAGGTTTCACTTTCAACTTTCAATCTCTTCCTATGACCGACTACAAAAGCTTTTGGTTAAACTTGGTCGATTTTAGACCCAAAATATTTATTTTTAGAACTAATATTTTCAATCTCTTCCTATGACCGACTGCAAAAGCTTTTGGTTAAACTTGGTCGATTTTAGACCCAAAATATTTATTTTTAGAACTAATAAGGTTTTACCAAAACAGGGTATCTTATCTTTTAGCAAATTTTGTGTTCTTTTCAATGATGCAATCAATTTTTTATTATCTTTATTGGTTCAAGAGATAAAGGCGTTTTAGGGGGTCAAGGTATGAAAAATGTTGAAAAACAGAAAATATCTTATCTTTTAGAAAATTTTGTAATCTTTTCAATGGTGCAATCAATTTTTTATTATCTTTATTGGTTCAAGAGATAAAGGCGTTTTAGGGGGTCAAGGTATGAAAAATGTTGAAAAACAGAAAATCCTTCATAACTCCGCCCCTGTTGAAAATCGGATCTGTCCAGATAGCTTTTTCTGGTAGCCCTTTAGGTCCTGCATCAACCCTTAAGCGTTGTACAGTCGTTCGCGGGACACCCTGTATAATCTGTTCGTACGTAAACAATGGAACAACTTGTTCTAAGCTGACAGTCTAAATAAAGCACTACTTATACTTATATATTATAGGTCGGGACGTTGAATACACTAGTAATCTGTTCGTACAATGGAACAACTTGTTCTAAGCTGACAGTCTAAATAAAGCACTACTTATACTTATATATTATAGGTCGGGACGTTGAATACACTAGTTCCAGAGATGAGAAGTAATATTGTAGGTAGGTAATGGCTTGGATCAAATCGTGCTGCTGTTTTAGGGTACATTTAGCCACGTGAGGGGCTGCTTGAAATATCGAAAAGAAGATAGAAGGAGGGAGGGAAAGAAAGAAATAAAGTCTACAATAGGTACTTCTTTCGTGTGTCTACACTCTACACTGTCGTAGGCAACGTGATATGAGTTATTACTTTGGACTTTAAACAACTAAACTGATGCTAATTTGTTCATTTCCCCCCACCAACAGGAATCAAAGCTGGCAACATGGCGTGGAATTTTTCTTTTTCTTCTACGACTTCTAGATCCTGAGATAAATTGATTTAAAAAATAGTGGTAAATTGTGAACTTTGATGTCACGGCATATGCTCCCGTAGGCAAAGATGTCACATCAAATGTTGTCCCGAGCAAAGCTCCCTTGCAGGCAATGCATTAATGTGTTTGTGCACATGTGTTTCTGTGCAGTTCTTTCTGCTCCTCTGCTAGCACGCTTGCATAGTGGTGCTACCTAACAGATGAAAAAAACAACTGTGTAAAGTCTGACGTCACACATATTTGAACTATTTCATTAGAACGGAAAATAAAAATTGAATTTTCGACCTTTTACAGTTATTTTTTTCGGAGTTTTGACCTCAGATTTGGATTTTTCCTAACTTTTTACTTACATAGGGATCAACCATTTATTTATAATTTTTACCCATTTGCAACTGCTCCATTTTTATCAATACTTTATTCAAAACAAAGACTTTAGTCTATGTGTGAATGACACAATAAATAACAAGAAAATACTGTACGGGAGGTAATAGCGCTTTGATCTAAGATAATTTGACAAGAAATATTGCAAATGTTTAAGTACCAAGTCCAAAAGTTGAACACAGGACCTGAATGTCCTGGGTTCAAAGTCCAACTAGAGTTTGATATTCGATTTGATCAGTAAAGAGATAAGCGAGTATTTGTACCGAAAAATAAAAATCCAAGGGTGGCTTTCACCAACCTACATTTAAGTTATGAAGACTGCTGGTAATAGACCAAGTCATGTTATTTTGGATATCCGAAGACTGGCTTTCAGGCCAGTGAAATGGAAGTTTGATATGGATACAAAAGGACACAGGCATAGTTTTCAAGAGGTAACCAAGAAGGTACCTACTGCTCATAACGTGATAGTAGTCCCCAGCTATAAGATTACCAGTTATCAGCATTCACTACAGATTAGAGTCTAAAGGTGTTTCTACTCATTTGATGGCCGTCGATCGACTATGTTTGGACACACCTTAACAGCCTTGTTAGGCCTTTATAAATCCAATGGAACTCGACAGGCTTTTAGCTTAACAGGGCTTCTATGGACTGAAAAAGTATTGGTGAAATCCACTGTAGGACATAATAAGAATATGACCTATAGGTTTAAGTTATGAAGACTGTGCTGGTAATAGACCAAGTCATGTTATTTTGGATATCCGAAGACTGGCTTTCAGGCCAGTGAAATGGATACAAAAGGACACAGGCATAGTTTTCAATGGATACAAAAGGACACAGGCATAGTTTTCAATGGATACAAAAGGACACAGGCATAGTTTTCAAGAGGTAACCAAGGAGGTACCTACTGCTCATAACGTGATAGTAGTCCCCAGCTATAAGATTACCAGTTATCAGCATTCACTCATTCGTTTTTAAAAGAGGGTTTTTGGTACACATACTCATTTTTAATCCTTATCTAATCTTGTTTCAGAGTGCCAGCACGGTCACTATAAAGACAAGGAAGTACATGACAAACAGACTGTTGGGTCGTAAACAAATGGTAAGGTTTTAGTCATTTAGTTATTTGAAAATTTAATACTCAAATTTCAGCCCCAGGAAATTTTCATGAACCTTTCTAGGTATGTTAAAAACAGTAAAATCCTCTTTCCACATCTGTACCCATTGCCCTATGCTGGGTACTCTCTTTCATCAAACTTATACAATACTAGCTGAATTCCGTCGCTTTGCTCCAGAATCCCGCTAGTTCATCCCAAGGCATGGCCAAACTTGTAGAAAATAATAAAAAATACAGTCGCGCTGCGCGCTCCCTATTAGCTACATAGTTGTCGAACTAAAAACATAAATGGGTATTTATTTGAAAATTTAATACTCAAATTTCAGCTGCAGGAAATTTTCATGAACCTGTCTAGGTATGTTAAAAACAGTAAAATCCTCTTTCCACATCTGTACCCATTGCCCTATGCTGGGTATTCTCTTTCGTCAAACTTATATAATACTAGCTGAATTCCGTCGCTTTGCTCCAGAATCCCGCTAGTTCATCCCGAGGCATGGCCAAACTTGTAGAAAATCATAAAAAATACGGTCGCGCTGTGCACTCCCTATTAGCTGCATAGTTATCAAACTAAAAACATAAATGAAACTCAAAATATTGGTCGAGAGTGAAACATTTCTCTCCCGCAGTCTCTGCACTCTGTGTACTCACAGATTTTAGCAACCAAAAATTGATCATATCTCAGGATTGGTTTAGATTTTTGCAAAATCCTTTCTTATTGCACACCTAGACCATTAAAGGAATATTCCTACCAAATTTCAGCTTCCTAGGAAGATAGAGCAATCAGTGTGTGAATATGAAATGTGAACTGTGAAATGTGAATGGATCTTGATTTTATAATGTAAGATTTGAATTTTTTCAGGTGGTGGATGTACTACACCCTGGTAAACCCTCAGTCAAGAAAACCGACATCCGGGAAAAGCTCTCCAAAATGTTCAAGTTTTATTTGAAAATTTAATACTCAAATTTCAGCTCCAGGAAATTTTCATGAACCTGTCTAGGTATGTTAAAAACAGTAAAATCATCTTTCCACATCTGTTCTGTACCCATTGCCCTATGCTGGGTACTCTCTTTCATCAAACTTATATAATACTAGCTGAATTCCGTTGCTTTGCTCCAGAATCCCGCTAGTTCATCCCAAGGCATGGCCAAACTTGTAGAAAATAATGAAAAATACGGTCGCGCTGCGCGCTCCCTATTAGCTGCATAGTTATCAAACTAAAAACATAAAATAATAAAAAATACGGTTGCACTGCACGCTCCCTATTAGCTGCATAGTTATCAAACTAAAAACATAAATGAAACTCAAAATGTTGGTCGAGAGTGGAACATCTCTCTCCCGCAGTTTCTGCACTCTGTGTATTTCTTATGGAGATTTTTGCAACCAAAAATTGATCATATCTCAGAATTGGTTTAGATTTTTGCAAAATCCTTTCTTATTGCACACCTAGACCATTAAAGGAATATTCCTACCAAATTTCAGCTTCCTAGGAGTTAACCAAAAATTGATCATATCCCAGGATTGGTTTAGATTTTTGCAAAATCCTTTCTTATTGCATACCTAGACCATTAAATTGCATACCTAGACCTTTAAAGGAATATTCCTACCAAATTTCAGCTTCCTAGGAGTTGTGGTTCAGGAGATAGAGCAATCAGTGTGTGAATATGAAATGTGAACGGAATATTCCTACCAAATTTCAGCTTCCTAGGAGTTGTGGTTCAGGAGATAGAGCAATCAGTGTGTGAATATGAAATGTGAACTGTGAATGAGTGAATGGATGTTGATTTTATAATGCAAGATTTGAATTTTTTTAGGTGGTGGATGTACTACACCCTGGTAAACCCTCAGTCAAGAAAACCGACATCCGGGAAAAGCTCTCCAAAATGTTCAAGTCCAAGCCAGAAAACATCTTTGCTTTCGGCTTCCAGACAAACTTTGGTGGTGGCAAGTCTACAGGTTTTGCACTCATCTATGACTCAATAGACCTTGCTAAGAAATTTGAACCCAAATACAGACTGCAAAGGGTGAGTACAAAATCTCTACTGGTGTTGATCATTGCTACTATAGGTATTACATCTTGCCAAGAAGCAGAACATAAAATTGACCATTCAGAGTTGGTGTTTGATCATATTTGTTTTTCATATGCAAGCTTATGTAAGAGTAAGACAAATCTCACAGGCCACTGAAATAATCAATAATGTGTTCTACAAGATTTATTGAGTTAGGTTACAATTGGTATAGTTTTTCCCTTTAAAACCTTGTTATTTATTAACATATTTTATTTGACACTCTGACATCTAAGATGAAAAAAGAAAACATCAGTAGTAAGGTATGTCAGGGACATGTTATTTTCAGACCCTTTGGAAGACAAAATTGAAATTCCACCAATTATTTTGAACAGGAATGTGTGTTGGTCTCTCTCAATGTCCAAAGTACTTGCCTTGTCTTCCTACATCAAATGGTGTAAGATTCTCTGAGTGAACAGTTCTGGATTTCACTGTGGAATGTTCACCTCGTTCCCTTTCACACATCTAAAATTGAAGCCTTTTTGAAAATGAAGATAACTCTTTTTTTTTTTTCTTGATTAGGTACATCATATCATTGTAAAGGTTCAGACTGGTATCTTCATATTGTATCTAGTCTATTAGATGTAGAAAGTGATTAGGTACATCATATCATTGTAAAGGTTCAGACTGGTATCTTCATATTGTATCTAGTCTATTAGATGTAGAATAGAATAGAATAGAATATACCTTGTTTATCCTGCTCGAATGAGACTAAAAAGTCCCTTTACCCCAGCAGTTAGAAAGTTCACTTTCATAGATAGTAAACTTTTTATTTAGGTACTTATTATCAGTAAAAAAAAAAAAATCTTTGAAAGTTATTTCTCCGAGTTTTACACTTGGAATACTCAAAACACCTCTGCTGGAAATCAGTACTCTACATGAACACTACATTAAGTTAAACACCAATATTAATCACCTTCTATTTGTTCAAATTTCAGCACGGACTCTTTGAGAAGAAAACACAGACCAGGAAACAGCGAAAGGAAAAGTGTACAATACAGTAGAAAGTTCACTTTCATAGATAGTAAACTTTTTATTTATTTTAGGTACTTATTATCAGTAAAAAAAAAAAATAAATAAATAAATAAATCTTTGAAAGTTATTTCTCTGAGTTTTACACTTGGAAGACTCAAAACACCCCTGCTGGAAATCAGTACTCTACATGAACACTACATTAAGTTAAACCAATATTAATCACCTTCTATTTGTTCAAATTTCAGCACGGACTCTTTGAGAAGAAAACACAGACCAGGAAACAGCGAAAGGAAAAGAAGAACAGAATGAAGAAAGTGCGCGGAACCAAGAAAACCAAAGTGGGAGCTGCTGCTGCCAAGAAGGTAAAATGACAAGTAGAACTTTTGGTGCATGTGATTGTGGTCAGGTAGTTGGGTTCTCAGGTCCTGAATTTCAGGGGAAAACACCCCCCCCCCCAAAAGGGTTTAAAAAAAAGGAAACTTTGGTAATATGTTTGGAAGGGAAACAATTGAGAGCTTGGGAATAATAATACCAACAGTTTCATTTAAATTTTATTCTCTTATCTGATTTTCATGAGTCATTTTGAAGATTTCTCAGCAAATATACAGGGTAATAGGTTGGTTTGTGTCTTACCATTAATGGAGGGGAACTTGCCATTCAACTATATTTTTAATGGGAAGAAAGATAACTGGGCTTTTGCTGGGTTGGTTGACCTGTAAAGATTCTTACTGAAATTTGTCAGCTTAGGCTATGCTATGTTCAGATGTACTTTGTACCTATTTAGACAGTGCATGTTTTCTTGGACTCTGAATTTGAGTAGAAATAACCAGTCAGTTTTCAGATTGAACAGTGAAATAATCATATTTATTTACAGGGCAAGAAATAATCTGGTCCTACTGTCTTGTGGTACTCTGGTGATGCATTTATATTTTTTTTCTATTCCAATGCCGTCATACGTCAATACGGAGGGGTTTTTTTTCCTCACACGCGTTTTATTCTCGCGTAAGTCTCGTGTTTTTGCCGCACTAAAAAACGTGGGATAAAAGGTGAAATATGTTACTGAATTTGAGTAGAAATAACCAGTTAGTTTTCAGATTGAACAGTGAAATAATCGTATTTATTTACAGGGCAAGAAATAATCTGGTCCTACTGTCTTGTGGTACTCTGGTGATGTTTTCTATTCCAATGCCGTCATACGTCAATACGGAGGGTTTTTTTTTCCTCACACGCGTTTTATTCTCGCGTAAGTCTCGTGTTTTTGCCGCACTAAAAAACGTGGGATAAAAGGTGAAATATGTTAAAGACTCACAGTGAAAAAAAAAAAAAATAGTGGTTGGCAGAGGAGCTCCTCCAGGAGAACCCTGCCACTTAAAAGAAAGCTCCCAAAAAGTTCTGGGACACATTGAGTACGTACATACAAACTACAAACGTACATATTGTTTTTTTTTTATTTATTTTAATTAGAGTTCTTGTATTATTTCGATTTTACATAGTGTGTCATTGTGGAGTTTTGTGTATTTTTGATTTGCAGAGTGTAGTGTGGTTTCTTAGTTTGATCTTTTTTTTTTTTATTTTAAATAAGAGTTTTTGTATTATTTCGATTTTACATAGTGTGTCATTGTGGAGTTTTGTGTATTTTTGATTTGCAGAGTGTAGTGTGGTTTCTTAGTTTGATTTTTTTCCCACCATTTTGATTTTTCAGTGTGTTTCTAGAATTTTGAAATTTTTTGATTTGTAGTTTGGTTTCCTAGTTCGAAAATTTTGGAGAATGGTGTTTGCACTTATTTTAAAATTATTTAACCTTACTTTATTTATCTTATTTTTTATAGTTTGCTACGTTGTTGTGCATTTTAACTTTTAACTCGATATTGGTTTAAGTACAAATGAGAACTGTAGACTCTGTAGAGGGTGTTATGAAGTACAATAGATGAGTAAATTTGTTGTAAAACACAGTACTGAGAAACACCCACTCTTGCATTTCCGTATTTCTTGGTGTTAAAGAGCCGGTCGAACCATACATTTCTCAAACCTTGGTCCAAGAACACTTTTTATCAAGATCCCAAAAGGAACCTCTGTGAGGGACCCCGAAACAAGACTGCAGATTTCAGGTCGAAGGTCTTTTTCCAAAGTTTACCCCTGAATAACAGCCGAAACGTGCATTTCTCAAATGAGAAAATTTTCTTTACCTGTTAATGTGTGGTTTCCTAGTTTGATTTTTTTCCCACCATTTTGATTTTTCAGTGTGTTTCTAGAATTTTGAAATTTTTTGATTTGTAGTGTGGTTTTCTAGTTCGAAAATTTTGGAGAATGGTGTTTGCACTTATTTTAAAATTATTTAACCTTACTTTATTTATCTTATTTTTTATAGTTTGCTCTTTTCTTTAGTCTTCTGTTCATAGTCTCCCTGTCCTTAACTTTTTTTTTTCTTTTCATTGTGTACTTGTAGTCATTTTGAACCGTAGTTTTTGAAGCCTTGCTATACTTTTCTTTCTCAGACTTTCCGTTTTCAATTTTTTAATTTTGTACCAACTTTTCTCGACTAACACAAATCAGAACTAACCATTTGTATTGTTGGTGTCTATTATGTGTTCAGAATGTACTAACCTTAATATTGAGAAATCACATTGATTAATAGTCGTTTTATTTTAACTATCCTCTTGATTTTTATGCCTTTTAAACCCTTTATTAGAAACATATTGAAACCTCAGGAGGTACCCA
Organism: Diaphorina citri; assembly: GCF_000475195.1. NCBI lineage: Eukaryota > Metazoa > Arthropoda > Insecta > Hemiptera > Psyllidae > Diaphorina > Diaphorina citri. The sequence continues at coordinate 29,754 of NW_007377684.1, forward strand.
TAGTAATATTTAAGGGATTTTTGTGTTAACCAAGGAGCTTTAGGTTTTTATTTTAGCTAATTGGGCAGCCCAAGTTGGCTTTAAAAATAATTTGTACCCTCCCCCCAATAAATCAGAACTAACCGTTTGTATTGTTGGTGTCTATTATGTGTTCAGAATGTACTAACCTTAATAGTCGTTTTATTTTAACTATCTCTCTTGATTTTTATGCCTTTTAAACCCTTTATTAGAAACATATTGAAACCTTAGGAGGTACCCATAGTAATATTTAAGGGATTCTTGTGTTAACCAAGGAGCTTTAGGTTTTTATTTTAGCTAATTGGGCAGCCCAAGTTGGCTTTAAAAATAATTTGTACCCTCCCCCCAATTGGAAATGTAGGTATTCACTCGTCTTCGGTATTTAGGACACCTGGAATTAATTAAAAAAAAATTTAGATACGATCTTGTTCTTAAACTTTTCCTAAGGTACAATCATCTTGAGATTTTCTTTGGTACTTATATCTACTCTGTTTTGTTGTTTCAGTGATTTGCAACTCCAGTCAATCTGCCTCCATCTCTACCTTACAACTGTCCTGTCAACCCCATCAGACCAGACTACTGTGTTATTGTTTTGTTTTTTATTTTGTATTTAGATACGATCTTGTTCTTAAACTTTTCCTAAGGTACAATCATCTTGAGATTTTCCTTGGTACTTATATCTACTCTGTTTTGTTGTTTCAGTGATTTGCAACTCCTGTCAATCTGCCTCCATCTCTACCTTACAACTGTCCTGTCAACCCCATCAGACCAGACTACTGTGTTATTGTTTTGTTTTTTATTTTGTAAATTATTAAATGATTTCCGTATAACAAATGCTTTGAAGTTACAAGCTCACTTCTTTCCTACATAGCTGTGTTGGTTCTTTTTCATGTTCTTTACATTCCAGGATTTTCAGGTTAACATCTTGTTATCGTGCTAAAGGTGTGTTCAAACATGACCGGCCGTCAATCGACGTCGGTTCACATCTATCGACCATGTGGGGACGGGACACACCTTAAGATTGTTAGTCGCGTCGAGGGTGAAGCACTGAATGACCGATTTTTTCCGAGGTTTGATAGAGGGAACTGTAACTGCTAAGGTCTTATCGTCCCGACACCTTAAGATTGCTAGTCGCGTCGAGGGTGAAGCACTGAATGACCGATTTTTTCCGAGGTTTGATAGAGGGAACTGTAACTGCTAAGGTCTTATCGTCCCGAAAGTGAAGAGGGAAGACAGGATAGGAGAAAGCCTGCCCTTCCGAGAATGATCTTTGCTTCCTTAGAATTAAATCCGCTTCGTACGGGAATCGGACCCGCGACAGCGCTTACAAGGCATAATCCATCATGAAATCAGTATTCTGCTGAAGGTTATGAAAAGATCAAGACAGCATATGATAATAATTGACAAATTATAGATATTTTTATTTTTTAATAGAATAATAGACAAGTAATAATAATTTATATAAAAAGTTAAAACTACAACTAAATAAACATAATACAAGACATTTTCAACAGAGAATTAGAATATGGAGAAAATAATCGAGATTGAGGCAAGCCAGAATGACGTTAAAGGTACTTAGAGGAACTTTATTCCACATATCCTCAGGCATGATTCGTTGGAGATTTCCCATTTGCCATCTGGAAACTGATCTAAAAAGAGAACTTTGTATTTCATACTTTGCAAAATTAATTAAGAAAACCCCTTTAAAAAGATCATGTATTGTTATGATAGTTGTGGGGATGTCAAAATATTTGCAAAGTTCCCTTTCAAGAACAGACCACTAGCCTTATCTACAGCTAAGAAAACCCCTTAAAAAGATCATGTTATGATAGTTGTGGGGATGTCAAAATATTTGCAAAGTTCCCTTTCAAGAACAGACCACTAGCCTTATCTACAGTTAAGAAAACCCCTTTAAAAAGATCAAGATCATGTATTGTTATGATAGTTGTGGGGATGTCAAAATATTTGCAAAGTTCCCTTTCAAGAACAGACCACTAGCCTTATCTACAGATTTCCCATTTGCCATCTGGGGACTGATTTAGAAAGAGAACTTTGTATTTCATACTTTGCAAAATTCATTAAGAAAACCCCTTTAAAAAGATCATGTTATGATAGTTGTGGGGATGTCAAAATATTTGCAAAGTTCCCTTTCAAGAACAGACCACTAGCCTTATCTACAGAGGGATTTATAAAAGCTTCAAGTATATAACAAGGTATATAAAATATATGTACACGCAAAACAATTGTAATACTGGAGTTGATATGTTTAAAACACACACAAGTCTATGTGTGAATGACACAATAAATAACAAGAAAATACTGTACGGGAGGTAATAGCGCTTTGTTCTAAGATAATTTGACAAGAAATATTGCAAACGTTTAAGTACCAAGTCCAAAAGTTGAACACAGGACCTGAATGTCCTGGGTTCAAAGTCCAACTAGAGTTTGATATTCAATTTGATCAGTAAAGAGATAAGCGAGTATTTGTACCGAAAAATAAAAATCCAAGGGTGGCTTTCACCAACCTACAGATTAGTCTCTAACCCAACTAGTTTGATATTCGATTTGATCAGTAAAGAGATAAGCGAGTATTTGTACCGAAAAATAAAAATCCAAGGGTGGCTTTCACCAACCTACAGATTAGTCTCTAAAGGTGTTTCTACTCATTTGATGGCCGTCGATCGACTATGTTTGGACACACCTTAACAGCCTTGTTAAGCCTTTACAAATCCAATGGAACTCGACAGGCTTTTAGCTTAACAGGGCTTCTATGGACTGAAAAAGTATTGGTGAAATCCACTGTAGGACATAATAAAAGCCCAACTAGAGTTTGATATTCGATTTGATCAGTAAAGAGATACGCGAGTATTTGTACCGAAAAATAAAAATCCAAGGGTGGCTTTCACCAACCTACAGTTTAGTCCCTAAAGGTGTTTCTACTCATTTGATGGCCGTCGATCGACTATGTTTGGACACACCTTAACAGCCTTGTTAAGCCTTTATAAATCCAATGGAACTCGACAGGCTTTTAGCTTAACAAGGCTTCTATGGACTGAAAAAGTATTGGTGAAATCCACTGTAGGACTTATAATATTGAGTTTGAAATAATACTTTTAAAAAAGTAAAAATACACTAAGGTTTTTGATACATTAAGCTAGTAGACAGACAAACGTCAATAGTGGAAGCAAGAGACAGTAGGTATACATATTGACAGAAAATACGTAAGTTGTAAGCTTGTTTTGCTACTCGTTGAATGGCATAAGATGGGGTCTGGCACTAGGGAGTAAAAATCTAAAATCTATTAAAAACAGGAGATAGCTGGGCTTTTGCTGGGTTGGTTGACCTGTAAAAATTCTTACTGAAATTTGTCAGCTTAGGCTATGCTATGTTCAGATGTACTTTGTACCTATGTATTTAGACAGTGCATGTTTTCTTGGACTCTGAATTTGAGTAGAAATAACCAGTCAGTTTTCAGATTGAACTGTGAAATAATCATATTTACTTACAGGGCAAGAAATAATCTGGTCCTACTGTCTTGTGGTACTCTGGTGATGGTTGTCTCGACTTCTTCATCTTTCCTGGGTGATTGTTCCATACCTTCGTCGATTGACTATGTTTGGACACTCCTTAACTGCAGATCTATGAGTTACCTCGTGCTGACTTACCTGCTACTCCAGTGGGTTCAGGCCTGATTTGTTGACTTACCAGCTACTCCAGTGGGTCCATGCCTGATTTGCTGACTTACCAGCTACTCCAGTGGGTCCGGGCCTGATTTGCTGACTTACCAGCTACTCCAGTGGGTCCAGGCCTGATTTACTGACTTACCCGCTACTCCAGTGGGTCCAGGCCTGATTTACTGACTTACCCGCTACTCCAGTGGGTCCGGGCCTGATTTACTGACTTACCCGCTACTCCAGTGGGTCTAGGCCTGATTTGCTGACTTACCCGCTACTCCAGTAGGTCCAGGCCTGATTTGCTGACTCAAAGAGTTGGACTTCTCCGTCAGCTGTTTGACCTGTGCGCTCAGTTCCTGTCTCTGCCGCTGTAGATCTCCCACTAGGGATTCGTTACTCCGAAATACATGCTTTCACGTACGCACGGGCGCAATAGAAAAAAAGAAGAGAGGCTTTGCGAAGAGGCCGTACAGATCCCGGGTTCGATTTCCACAACTGACAAAATATTACAATCGTTTATTTGATTGGAAATATGTACTTCAACGGGTCACTTTCTGGAGTCGTATGTCGGTGACCCAGCACCTAGATGGCAAGTATTGAGAGAGCGATAAAAAACTTTCGTTCAACAAAATGGGTTATTGATACAGAGATAACGAAGATACGGGGTACTGATACGAAGTAAAGGAAATGGGGGATAAGGAGAGAAAGGAATGGGGGTGAACATTGTATAATTGTCCTCGTATTCCCATTTGTTTGGCCGCAAAGTTTTAATTTATTGGACGGAAAATGTTCCGTTCGAACAATAACTTGGTAAAAGTTAAAATCAACTTTCTCGTCTCTCTCCCTTCCCCCCTCTCTCTCTCTCTTTTTTTCTCCCACTCCTCTCTCTCTCTCCCTCCATCTCTCTCTCTCAATAGAAATAGGTATATTGTAGGTATGTACAATCGTACATAGGTACCTATCAGGCAAAGAACGAGGATATATACAACGTTGACACCAGATGTCCGAGACAAATTTGTTTAAAATTCAACTTGGTCCCTGCTCTTACACCTCACACCCACCCTCATTTTCAAGGTTTCCTTTCTTTAATTTCTACTAATATCAAAGTTGCGTTTGGAACTGTTCTTAGTTCTTACAACTTTCGTAATTCAGGTATAACAGTATAACTTTTAGATTTTGTTTTGTGTAGGCATTTTAGTTGTATTTCTAGGGATTTTATTGAATTGGACAGGTTTCCTTAAACCTGATAAGAAAATAATAGTTAAAATCAAGATGCGGGGTTAGTGTTAGTGAATTGGTTAGTTTTGTACGGTTAGTAGTCCAACACCACTCCTTAAATAATAATAATAATAATAATAATAATAATAATAATAATAATAATAATAATAATAATAATAATAATAATAGACTCTTGAGTGGAAGGCAACCACTAGGCGAGGTTACTGCTACTCCCGAACAGTTGCTCCCTAGCTGAGAGACCGCGGGTTTGATTCGATTCCTGAGGACAAACAAATATTTCGTTCGACATTTCAGATTCTGTTCTATTGCATTTTAAGAAATATTATGATATGGTATGATGCTATACGGTAATTAAATATTCAATTTACAGTGGATTTCACCAATATTTTTTCAGGCCCTAGAAGGTCTGTTAAGCTAACTCGGCCTGATAAGTTCCATATGATTTGTATAGGCTAAACAGGCTGTTAGGAGCTAAAAAGAAGGGACACAATATCGTATCAAATATGGTCATGTTAATTATTTCACTTTGTATTGTATGAATATTATAAAGTATTGTATAAATAAATATTATGAATGGTACAGGTCATCTTGGTTTTACAGACCCAACTTCAACTTGAAAAATGGGACTTCTTCTTCTTCTTCATTTAGTTTCCTCCTCTTACCTTGAACTTGCTACTCCGCGCCATGATGTTACGTAGAGCGGCAATACTATCAGACCTAGGTGCAGGGGGAGGAGGGGGAGGGGCAGTATGTCTACCGAAGCCCCGGGGTAGGGAAGAACACTTGGTGGCGTTGTCCTCGGAGCTGAGATGAGACTCGCTTTGTTGAAGCTGGAAAAAGATTTAGTTTGACAAAAACGCATTAACCATCTTTCAGGGCTGAAACTTGTAATGCTAATCTGGTGTGACCATCATATGACTTTTCTAATCCTATTGGAATTTCACTTTCCTCACCTGTGCGAAGGGAAATAATTTTCAAGGATATACCTATGTATCTATCAGAAAAGCGGTCAAAATACTGGCTGCAAACTTTCAGGGCTGAAAGTTGTAATGCTAATCTGGTGTGACCATCATATGACTTTCCTAATCCTATTGGAATTTTACTTTCCTCACCTGTGCGAAGGGAAATAATTTTCAAGGATATACCTATGTATCTATCAGAAAAGCGGTCAAAATACTGGCTGCAAACTGGTTATGTACCAGGTTGAGATGAGCTCGGACTAGGTGAGACAGGACGCTGTTTCTTCAGTTTGGCATGGTAGTGGTATACCTAAAAACAAGGCAAGTTTACCAACCTTGCCTTCCCCAACCCGGTACTTAACCACAACCCCAGGTGTGGATTAGGAGAAATAGTTTTCTCTCTGTTGATACAGGGGCAGTTTAGGAGAAATGGTTTGTTGATACCATTGAAGAGTAAACAATCAATGGTTGATTCAGGTGCAGCTTAGGAGAAATAGTTTTCTCTCTGTTGATACAAGGGCAGTTCGGGAGGAGGAGAGTCATTATCGTTCACTTCCTTGTCTCCTTCATCATGACTAGAACGTCGGGAGGTAGGCAGACTGGCCATGGCTTTCACTAGAAGTGGAAAGAAACAGAGGGACACTTATCATTAGAATTTTATTCAATACTCAAGTATAAGTAGAGCTTTATTTAGACTGTCAGCTTAGAATAAGTTGTTCCATTACTAACTTAACAGTTTAAAACGTGAGATTCAAAACCAAGGGTTACCTTGAGACACAACTTGTGGGGAATAAAAAACGTGCAATTTCCGAATACGCATGAAAAGTTGTGTCCACATATAGTGAACGGCCGTCGATTGACTTCGATCCACATAGATCGACGACCGTGTGAACACAGCTTAAGAAAGCACTGACGTGATTTTTGATGAAAATAATAATAAAAACCTAGTTTGATAGAGGGAATTGTAACAACGGAGGCCTTATCGTCCTGAAATCGAAGATAGGACAGGATAGGAGAAAGCCGGCCGTTCCGAGAACGAACCTTTCTGTTTAGGATAAAGTTCGCCCCGAGCGGGAATCAGAACTCGCGTCCTATTTACAAGGCAGGCGCGCTATCTTTCTTGATAACTAGGCTGGCTTCTTCTTCTTTTTAACCTTTTCGTACTTGTATAGGGTCGGTGTTTCTTGTCAGTCCTTTCCAGACAGCCCTATTGTGCTCCGAGGTTTACTTACCCGTCAATTGGTGAGATGGAAACAGTTCATTCGAATTTTATTCAATACTCAAGTATAAGTAGTGCTTTATTTACACTGTCAGCTTAGAGTAAGTTGTTCCATTACTAACAGTTTAAAAAGTGAGATTCAAAACCAAGGGTTACCTTGAGACAGAACTTAAGGGGAATAAAAAACGTGCAATTTCCGAATACGCATGTAAAGTTGTGTCCACATATAGTGAACGGCCGTCGATTGACTTCGATCCTGTGTGGACACAGCTTAAGAAAGCACTGACGTGATTTTTGATGAAAATAATAATAAAATCCGAGGGAATTGTAACAACGGAGGCCTTATCGTCCTGAAATCGAAGATAGGAGGACAGGATAGGAGAAAGCCGGCCGTTCCGAGAACGAACCTTTCTGTTTAGGATAAAGTTCGCCCCGAGCGGAAATCAGATTCCGTGTCCTATTTACAAGGCACGCGCGCTATCTTTCTTGATAACTAGGCTGGCTTGTTCTTCTTCTTTTTAACCTTTTCCTACTTGTATAGGGTCAGTGTTTCTTGTCAGTCCTTTCCAGACAGCCCTATTGTGCTCCGAGGTTTACGGTGTTTCTTGTCAGTCCTTTCCAGACAGCCCTATTGTGCTCCGAGGTTTACTTACCCGTCAATTGGTGAGATGTACATCACGGGTACTAGGGGGAATTGTTAACACCTAGGTAAACACACAGAACAATACAAATACGATACATGAAAAACGCCATGCGAGAATACTACACAAACGAAAACTAAATAAAAAAACATACAATGCTAAAGAACTAAAAATAAATATATATTTCTCATGAAAGAAAAACCTGATGGTAAAGAAATACAATAAAATTAATCTAATAAAATAAGGACGGTTTTACAAATGGGAAATAATAAATTCCACCTAGAACCAAAGACTCGAGGTTTACGAGTCCTGGAGCCATTGTCTAACGTCTAACCACCATTACCATTAGGTTAAGCATGGATTAGTATGTAGACTTGTAGACATGCAAGAGTAAAAAGAAGGAGAAGGGGGAGATATAATAAAAGTGAAGACGAAAGAAGACAGGGCTTGAAAACCAGTCTTCTCAGTGCTACCAATATGCAGATTGCAGATCACATACACAATATACTTACAGATACATACCTAATGTATGCAGATAATACACAATAGTAGACGTACGTAAGCGCTAGGTCGCAGGCTCAATTCTCGCCCTCTGTAAACTTCAAGAGAAAACCTAAACCGAATAACATATGGAACTTGGCCTGGCGCACTGCCGTGCGCTCAGATAAGGTTTGTCTCGGAATGGCTGGCTTTCTCCTTCGGGAAGACTTGCAGTACGTACTGGAGGGGGATACGAGAGTCATTCTGCTGTCACCTCCGTTGCCCTCATCCATGGAAGAGGAGCCCCCATCATACAGTCCTGGCATCGTGTCTGTGGAGGTGAGAAGAATAGTAATAATAAATGAATGACCTGTCTAAGTATAGAAATTCCTGAACTGACAAATAGAAACTCAAAAAGAGCACTAGTCCGCCTAGTTAGCTAGTTTATTGGTTGTAAGATACAATGTACCTTCGTAGGCACCTACATACCTAGAAGAAGGTAAGTTAAATGTTAAGAGACTGAAACTTGATAGGAATGAAAATAATAAAAAAGCTCTATTTGGAGGTTAAATTTTCAATGCGAGACGCAACTTTTAGTGACAGGTCATAGTTCATCTTAGGATGTCAGACTGTAATGTCAAACAAATAAAATTTAATTATTAAATAATAGGTTCTACTGAGGTTAAACTTGCAATCTGAGTAAGAAACACAGTACAAAATTAATCTATTAGGCTCTAAGCTAAGCTACAACATTCACAACTCATAGCTGAAGTACTAACACATACCTGCTACTTGTTTACTTTTCTCCATCACTTGTTGCGCTAGGATCTGGTTAAGTTGCAGTAAATGCTCTCGCTGTTTCTTCTCCTCTGCCATTTTCTTCTTCAGAGTCGACGGCTTTTCCAACTCCACTTCGTTTTCTGGAAGATAGATGATTCATATTGACTTTATTTAGATTTTTTTTTTACTGCGAATTTTCAGTCTCATCCTATCAGTATAAATAAGGTAAATTCTAGTTGTGATAGTGGCATGATTAGTCCAGTGGTCATCCTATCAGTATAAATAAGGTAAATTCTAGTTGTGATAGTGGCATGATTAGTCCAGTGGTAACACGCTTGCTTGCCATTCAGAAGGTCCCGGGTTCGATGTAAAAAAGAAAAGAAAAAAAAAATCGCCATCTGAAAAGATTCACAGATTTAAATGGTTTGAGAGGGGGGAACTATGGAGGAATGAACGGGGGATTGAGGCGAAAGTCAGCAAGTGCCCTCTTTTAATCGCCCACCAGGGGTGGATGGAGGGGAGGGACTACTTATAATAACTGAGGTCTTATCGTCCCGAAATCGAAGGGAGGACGAAAAAAAACCAAAGTTAATAAAATCAGCAAATCACTCACCCTCATCAGCACACGTCGCAAGGTTACTCTCGGACAGCATCTTCCTTATAGCCTCCGCTTTTTGCAGCCTCTTATTCTTCTCCTCCCTGCTCATAGAGGGCGCTGATTCCGGTATGTACCGTTCGGGAATGAGGATCTTGCCCGGGGTACCTAGAAGGCTGTCTATCGTCTCAGCGCTGAACTTAACAGGGTCGGTACGGGACAGGGTAGATCGGACGACATCAGGAGCTCCGTTAAGTCGGGGCCGGAGGGCGACTTCCATGTCTAGATCATCCCGGGCACGAGATATACCCTGGAGGGAAACGAAAATTTTATTATTACTTATTTAAAGGGTTTCGTCAGCTCCAATGGCGTAACAGGATCGGTACGGGACAGGGTAGATCGCACGACATCAGGAGCTCCGTTAAGTCGGGGCCGGAGCGCGACTTCCATGTCTAGATCGTCCCGGGCACGAGATATACCCTGGAGGGAAAGACAGGGTCGGTACGGGACAGGGTAGATCGGACGACATCAGGAGCTCCGTTAAGTCGGGGCCGGAGCGCGACTTCCATGTCTAGATCGTCCCGGGCACGAGATATACCCTGGAGGGAAACGAAAGTTTTATTATTACTTATTTAAAGGGTTTCGTCAGCTCCAATGGCGTAGTGGTCACTGCGCTCGCCTTGCATGCGGGAGACCCGGGGTCCATTCCCGGCGGGGTCAAAAAATTTGCATCCATCATGCAAATGATTGATTCCGTGACTGGCTAATGCCCACTCAGCTTCGTGAGGAAAATGAGTAGCTATTTAATAGAAATGCGCATAGCGACCGGTGCCAGCATGGTAGGTATGTAGGTAAACATTGGGATTATTGAGATATTTGGAAAATCCTGCAAAAGAAACAGAGGGACACTTATCATTAGAATTTTATTCAATACTTAAGTATAAGCATAAGAAGTGCTTTATTTACACTGTCAGCTTAGAATAAGTTGTTCCATTACTAACAGTTTAAAACGTGAGATTCAAAACCAAGGGTTACCGTGAGACACAACTTAAGGGGAATAAAAAACGTGCAATTTCCGAATACGCATGTAAAGTTGTGTCCACATATAGTGAACGGCCGTCGATTGACTTCGATCCACATAGATCGACGACAGTCGACTTTGTGTGGACACAGCTTAAGAAAGCACTGACGTGATTTTTGATGAAAATAATAATAAAATCCGAGGTTTGATAGAGGGAATTGTAACAACGGAGGCCTTATCGTCCTGAAATGGAAGATAGGAGGACAGGATAGGAGAAAGCCGGCCGTTCCGAGAACGAACCTTTCTGTTTAGGATAAAGTTCGCCCCGAGCGGAAATCATATGACTTTCTTAATCCTATTGGAATTTCACTTTCCTCACCTATGCGAAGGGAAATAATTTTCAAGGATGTACCTATGTATCTGTCAGAAAAGCGGTCAAAATACTGGCTGCAAACTGTCATAATACCGCTAGTGGTTGCTCCGATGTCCATAAAAATTACCTAGAGGGAGGTAAAAAAAAAACTCACTTCAGGATTATATTCCGCGCTAGTCTCCTCTATAACAGTAACGCGTCGTCCAGTGGTGCCAGTGTTGCCAATAGCAATAAACTTTATTCTATTCTATTCTAATCAGAGCTCCCAGCTTGAAAGGTGCTAGCAAGGAAATATCGAAAGGAACTCTCTCACTGGAAAAGTGCGATAGTTGGATGTAAAATGTAAGAGATAGAGAGAGAAAGGGAGAGAGGGAGAGGGAAAGAGAAAGAGAGAGAGAGAGAGGGAGAAAGGGAGAGAGAAGGAGCGCGATAGTTGAATGTAAAATGTAAAAGAAAGAGAGAGAGAAAGAGAGAGAGAGAGAGAGAGAGAGGGAGAGAGAGGAGTGAGAGAGAAGGAGCGCGATAGTTAAATGTAAGAGAGAGAGAGAGAGAAGGAGCGTGATAATTGAATGTAAAAGAGAAACAGAGAAATACAGACAAAAAGAAAGAGAAGGTGAAAGATGTACAATGTTTATTTTCTGAGAGACGAGTACCTCGTATCAAACTAAATTAAATATGCAAACATTAGCATTTGACATTTAAATATGCAACTTGCCAATAGGAATTCCAATGTTGCCGCTACGATCTCGATCTCGCTGACGTCGTTCGGACTCACGCTTGACGATGCGAACAGTTTTGATCTCCTGTGGCTTATCTTTGGGAATAATGCCTGGGGATGGAAAATAATCATAAAATTATACCTTGTTTATCCTGGCCGAAAGGACTGAAAAGTCCCTTTACCCCAACAGGCTAAACAAGGTCTCGTATATTTGATGGGTTAAAAATTAATACATAAGTCAGCAACAATTCAAAAGAAGAGACCTTGCTTAAAAAAAAAAGAAAGATAACACAAGCAACAAATATTATTATTATTGTCAGAATTATGGAAAACATCAGATTAGCTGAAAAATTTCCTGTGGATGATAATAATAAAAGACTCTTGAGTGGAAGGTAACCACCAGGCGAGGTTAACGCCGGAGCTGATCTGTACCACCTAACCCTTAGAGCTCTATTATTAAGCGGTCAAATTCTCAAATAAATGAGGATAAAATTCCATGCTTTCTTCTTCGCCTTTTCCCGTGTTCAGACGGGGTCGGCGTTTTTCGTGAGCCTCTCAATTAGCCCCAAAAGTGATCACCCTATAATAGGGTGATCGCTTTGGACTGACATTTGGTTCTGGCTACAAAATTTTACGATTGGATGCCCTTCGTGCTCAACCTTTGCTTTTTTTAGCAAAGAAATTTTAGGCTATTATCCTCTCTGTTTATAGTGACCCAGGCACACTAAGCTGGTCTACTACCTGTTTAAAGTTCTCAGTCTAAAAACTTACCATAGAATCGTTTAATTCTATCGTCAGCCTCGCTGATATCAATAGGCTTGCAGTACGTATCCTGGCCGAAAGGACTGAAAAGTCCCTTTACCCCACCAGGCTAAACAAGGTCTCGGATATTTGATGGGTTAAAAATTAACACATAAGTCAGCAACAATTCAAAAGAAGAGACCTTGCTTAAAAAAAGAAAAGAAATATAACACAAGCAACAGATATTATTATTATTATTGTCAGAATTATGGAAACCATCAGATTAGCTGAGAAATTTCCTGTGGATAATAATAAAAGACTCTTGAGTGGAAGGTAACCACTAGGCAAGGTTAACGCCGGAGACGATCTGTACCACCTAATCCTTAGAGCTCCATTATTAAGCGGTCAAATTCTCAAATAAATGAGGATAAAATTTCATGCTTTCTTCTTCGCCTTTTCCCGTGTTCAGACGAGGTCGGCGTTTTTCGTGGGCCTCTCAATTAGCCCCAAAAGTGATCACCCTATAATAGGGTGATCGCTTTGGACTGACATTTGGTTTTGGCTACAAAATTTTACGATTGGATGCCCTTCGTGCTCAACCTTTGCTTTTTGTTAGCAAAGAATAGATTTAGTTATAGATTATTATAGATTTAGTTTTAGTTTAGTACGTAGTCTTAACATTGTACCACATACAATTATTGTATATTTGTACAAATAAAATTGATTGATTGAAGAAATTTTAGGCTATTATCCTCTCTGTTTATAGTGACCCAGGCACACTAAGCTGATCTACTACCTGTTTAAAGTCCTCAGTCTAAAGAGCTTCACCATGTTGTCCACCAGGTTGACTAGCGGCTTCCCCTTCTCGTACTGAAAGCAGTCGAAAGTTTGCTAATTAGGGCTCCCTTTGTAGCATAAGATGTATTACAAGAAACTTTATTCTATTCTAATTAGGGCTCCCAGCTTGAAAGGTGCTAGCAAGGAAATATCGAAAGGAACTCTATCACTGGAGAAGTGCGATAGTTGAACCTAAAATGTAAGAGATAGAGAGAGAAAGGGAGAGAGAGGGAGATAGAAGGAGCGTAAAATGTGTGCGAGAGAGAGAGAGAAGGAGCGCGATAGTTGAATGTAAAAGAGAGAGAAAGAGGAGTGAGAGAGAAGGAGCGCGATAGTTAAATGTAAGAGAGAGAGAGAGAGAGAGAGAGAGAGAGAGAGAAGGAGCGTGATAATTGAATGTAAAAGAGAGACAGAGAAATACAGACAAAAAGAAAGAGAAGGTGAAAGATGTACCTACAATGTTTATTTTCTGAGAGACGAGTACCTCGTATCAAACTAAATTAAATATGCAAACATTAGCATTTGACATTTAAATATGCAACCTACGAATGAAATATACAATATGGAAACCTACGTAATAAATATATAGACACATACCTAGATACGTATATTACTTTTATCAACCGGTAGGAACATCTTATATGGTATGTGTTACAGGGCCGTTTTTTTTGGGGTTGGTCCGCCTGAGATCACCTACGACTTTTTGTCCACTCGTATTGAAAATTTGAACTGGCTTGCCTGCTTTTTGTATGGCGATTTAAACCATCTACTTGTAATGATGTTTTTGAGAATACTAATACTTTCTGCTGTCCCCGTTCATAATCTCTCATTTCAGCATACACTAGAATGAAAATTACTGAATTTAAGCATGTACTCGGAAAAAAAAAGAAAAGCTCGTGGCCCTTGCTAAAAACCCTAAACCCATCATTGAAGTAGAAAAGAGACATCTCTCTTATAGCCAGTTTTACAGCTACTTTACAAATTTTACACTTTAAACATATTTTTATACATTGTATACCACCATTAAACATTGCATAAACCCGGAGTACACAATTTTAAATTACGTGTATAAATAGGCGGACAAATGACTCACAGTCGACAATTATAACTTAGAAGTAGGTGTATTATGACCGGATATATGTCTTTAGAGAAATATTAGATAGATGAGGACATGACGGTATCCACATCACTACACATACGTCTGTGAGGTTAGGAGTCCAAGTAACACGGCCCCAATGTTTACCTGACAACTCAATTCCTCTACCTATATTTATCGAACTGTACCATTGTATGGTGGTCCCGGCATGGGTCCTAAAAGAGGCTCCTTCCCCCCCCCGCTGTAAGGTTCGTCACTACATGCGCCCCCCGCCCCCCGCCACAATGTTTTAAAATTAAAAGCCTCAAGTGGACATTTCCTCGTTTTACTTCGGGTTCCCACATTGGGGGGGGGGGCGGGGGG
>NW_007377684.1:45149-65674 GCF_000475195.1 Diaphorina citri
CAAAAAAAAAAGTTTTTGAAAAAAGTAAATTGTTTTTTTTTTGGGGGGGGGGGATTGAGGCAATTGGCATCAGGTGCCGCCTTTTCAAACGCCCATCAAGATCGGTAAAAAAAGCCTGTAAAACAAAATTAGAAAGAATGTGTTGGTGAAAGAACAAATAAGAGAATTTTGAAGAAAGAAGAGAGCGTAAAACAACCACCGCAGCACCGCTGACCTATTAGAAAGGGGGAAATTTAAAATTGAACTTTCAAGACCCATATGCCATAAAAAAAAAAAAAAAAATCCCATGGTTGACCTAGAACCAAAGACTCGAGGTTTACGAGTCCTCGAGCCATTGTCTAGCCACCATTACCATTAGGTTAAGCACGGATTAGTATGTAGACATGCAAGAGTAAAAAGAAAGAGAAGGGGGAGATGTAATAAAAGTGAAGACGAAAGGAGACAGGGCTTGGAAACCAGTCTTCTCAGTACCACCAATATGCAGATCACATACACAATACACTTACAGATACATATGTACATACCACATATTGCACATTAGTACCTATACAGATAATACACACAATAGTAGACATACGAGAATAAAATACACATAAAACCGGGATCTGAGTACGTACATAATATGGCCCAAGTTCCTACATACCTATGGAGATTGCAAGGAGGTATATCTTAATTATGCATACATATAGCAGTCCTGAGTACTTGGAACTTTTGACTCTGTGACATATTCTGTATAGGGTGTTTTAGGCTAAAAAATGGGGAGCGGGAAGCAAACTCATTCCAGAAGATCTTCTGGTTCTGGTATCATTCTTCCTGAGGGCAACGTGGTCATGGATCTCGTGCGATTCCTTTTTTGGATGGCCAGAGAAATTTTCCGAACCAAAATTTTCCGCCATTTTGAATCACACGCCGCCACTAGCTAAATATGAAAAGTGATTTAATAAATTATTATGAACAGCATACTTCATAATTCCCAGTAACACGGTTGGTAAAAAAAAAGCCTGTAAAACAAAATTAGAAAGAACGTGTTGGTGAAAGAACAAATAAGAGAATGTTGAAGAAAGAAGAGAGCGTAAAACAACCACCGCAGCACCGCTGACCTATTAAACAGGGGAAAAGTTATAATTGAACTTTCAAGACCCATATGTCATAAAAAAAAAAAAAATCCCCAGGTTGACCTAGAACCAAAGACTCGAGGTTTACGAATTCTCGAGCCATTGTCTAACCACCATTACCATTAAGCATGGATTAGTATGTAGACATGCAAGAGTAAAAAGAAGGAGAAGGGGGAAACGTAATAAAAGTGAAGACGAAAGGAGACAGGGCTTGGAAACCAGTCTTCTCAGTGCCACCAATATGCAGATTGCAGATCACATACACAATATACTTACAGATACATACCTAATGTATGCAGATAATACACAATAGTAGACGTACGAGGATAAAATACACATAAGACCGGGATCTGAGTAGGAATATATAACGTGGTCCGAGTTGCGATATTAAGAATAGAATATACCTTGTGTATTCTCCTCGAATCGGACTGAAAAGTGCCTTTACCCCTAGAGTCTTCTGGTAACTGAGACAACCTGTATTATAAAGAAAAGTAAAACTCCTGCCATTTGGTCATATTTTTAGCTAAATCCCCTTGAGGGACAAGTTATTTTATTCAAGATAAAATACTTCATGTATCATTTTTCCTGTGGGTAACGTGCTCATGATGCCCGGGGCCATTACCCTTTGGATGGCCAGAAAAATTTTCTGAAACCAAAATTCTCCGCCATTTTGAAACACACGCCGCCACTAGCTAAATATGAAAAGTGATTTAATAAATTATTATGAACAGCATACTTCATAATTCCCAGTAACACGGTGCTTTATTTACCTCGTCAGAACAAGGGAGAGAAAGCGAAGGAGGGAGAGAGAGAACAAAGGAGAGAGAGAGGGAGAGAAAGTGAAGGAGAAAGAGAAAGGAGAGGGAGGGAGAGAAAAGGAAATAATCCAGTTTATTATTATTGCAATTGAAAAAGACATGAGGAAAAAAAAAAATCGAGAATAAAGGAGACAGAAGGAGAAAGAGAAAGGAAAGGGAGAGAGATAATAAAAGAGAAAGGAGAGGGAGGGAGAGAAAAGGAAATAATCCAGTTTATTATTATTGCAATTGAAAAAGACATGAGGAAAAAAAATCTGGAGTAAACATCACACGGCTTTCTATTACATTACAGAACGTAAAAAAAAACTTGCGGACTTCAAGTATGTCGAGGTTGGAAAAATTTACATAGGTACCTTTTACATTGGACATACATAAGGTCATGGATTAAAAATCACGTTTCTAGACTCAAGGGACCCTAGATATTTCAACCCCTTTTCCCGATTTTGAAAATATGGACCGATTCCAATACTTTCTCATTACTCATTCTAGTCATTACTTTCCACAGGTTCCCCATATTTAATGCAATAGAAAGTAAAAATACGCTCTGAAGAAAATATTACAAACGAGACGGGATGCTGAGAGGGAGAGAAAAAGGGGAAGAAACAGGAGAGAGGGGAAAATTGACAGCAATAAAAGAGGTACAAATACATATTACGGGGGAAAAATCTTTTTCCCTATTATGACATGGGCAAAGGACAAAGTTATTACGTTTCAAACATCCCGTTTATATGAGCAATTTAACGACTCCCTTGATAACAACTTGAGTTACAGTGTGTGCTTTCCTGGGTTCGATTATCGGAGTTGACAGATAATTTCTTTCTATTGCACTTTGCTGTTATCTGCACATTATATTGTGTACACGTACAGTGTACGCACTTAGTTTTCATTACGATTGTTTCGAGAAAGAGCTTACTGAAGTAGTTAAAGTGCTTTAGTCTGAACCGCTACGGTTTTATTGTTTATACGAGCAATTTAACGACTCCCTTGATAACAACTTGAGTTACAGTGTGTTCTTTCCTGGGTTCGATTCTCGGAGTTGACAGATAATTTCTTTCTATTGCACTTTGATGTTATCTGCACATTATATTGTGTTTGTGTATAGTGTACGCACTTGTTTTCATTACAATTGTTTCGAGAAAGAGCTTACTGTAGTTAAAGTGCTTTAGTCTGAACCGCTACGGTTTTAATCGTTACTCCGAAATACATGCTTTCACGTACGCACGGGCGCGACAGAAAAAAGAAGAGAGGCTTTGTGAAGAGGCCGTACAGATCCCGAGTTCGATTTCCACAACTGACAAAAAATTACAATCGTTTATTTGATTGGAAATATGTACTTCAACGGGTCACTTTCTGGAGTCGTATGTCGGTGACCCAGCACCTAGATGGCAAAATAATTTATGCATAAGTGATTCTAATCTACTTTTTTCCCCCTCACCCTTTAGAAATATTTCCAAGCTCATCACCAAAATACTGTCATTGATGTTATTGAGATTCGTGACATAGCGCTTGCAAGGCAGACGCACTACCTCCCAAGCTAACCAGGCTTAGGCTGGTGGTTTAAAAGAATTGATGGGTGTATTGTAAAACCTCAAAACTCTATTTCCTCTTAATATAGGCCGGACATTGCTTTGAACTCTTGACGTTTGCTCGCCTCCCAACAACTAAGCTGGCGTAATTTTATTAATATACGTCTCTCTCTCTCTCTCTCTCTTACCCCTCCCTCTCTTTAGTCTCTTTCTTTCTCTCACACTTCCCTCTTACTCTCCTCTCTCTCTCTTCCTTCTCTCTCTCTCTCCCTCTTCCCTCTCTCCCCCTCTCTTCCTTCTCTCTCTCTCTCTCATTCTCTTCCTCCATCTCTCCCTCCCAATATAAATAGGTATATTGTAGGTATGTACAATCGTACATAGGTACCTATCAGGCAAAGAACGAGGATATATACAACGTTGACACCAGTGTTATTTGTATTGTTTAAAGAGTCTAGTTATTTTCAAAGTTATTACAATTATTTTGCTTAGAGTATAGTTTGTAAGTTTTCTTCTTATAATGCTACATGTTATGTTGTCAACCTTAGCAAAACATTAATTAGTTAATTACAAACAGTCGATACAGCTGTTCCACTTTCGCCTGAAGCTGGTTATGATTCGGACTCAGCCGGTCCCAATCCTTTCTTTCCTCCGCCAGGAGCCGTTGTTCCTGGACCTTGTGGTTGAACAAAGAGTCTAGTTATTTGTCTTGTTTAAAGAGTCTGGTTATTTTCAAAGTTATTACAATTATTTAGCTTAGAGTATAGTTTGTAAGTTTTCTTCTTATAATGCTACATGTTATGTTGTCAACCTTAGCAAAACATTAATTAGTTAATTACAAATAAATATTTATCTTATCTTACCTTATGGTTGAACTCGAGTCTCTCCCGGAGTAGGGGAGGGGGTGGGTTGTACCCGTTAGACTGGAGGGGAGTGCCGGCACGATATAGAGAGCCAAGCTTCACCATGTTGTCCACCAGGTTGACTAGCGGCTTCCCCTTCTCGTACTGAAAGCAGTCGAAAGTTAATTAGGGCTCCCTTTGTAACATAAGATGTATTACAATAAACTTTATAATTTATTCTATTCTATTCTAAATAGGGCTCCCAGCTTGAAAGGTGCTAGCAAGGAAAGATCGAAAGGAACCTGGCCCTGTCTCACTGGAGAAGTGCGATAGTTGAATGTAAAATGTACAGTACTGGGAAAGATCGAAAGGAACCTGGCCCTGTCTCACTGGAGAAGTGCGATAGTTGAATGTAAAATGTAAGAGATAGAGAGAGAAAGGGAGAGAGGGAGAGAGAGAGAGAGAGAGAGAGAGAGAGAGAGAGGGAGAGAGAGAAGGAGCGCGATAGTTGAATGTAAAATCTAAAAGAGAGAGAGAAAGGGAAGAGAGAGAGAGGAGTGAGAGAGAAGGAGCGCGATAATTGAATGTAAAAGAGAGACAGAGAAATACAGACAAAAAGAAAGAGAAGGTGAAAGATGTATTGTACCTACAATGTTTATTTTCTGAGAGACGAGTACCTCGTATCAAAATAAATTAAGTATGCAAACATTAGCATTTGACATTTAAATATGCAACCTACAAATGAAATATACAATATGGAAACCTACGTAATAAATATACAGACACATAGCTGTACCATTGCAGACCTCGCGTCGTGACCATTGTAATTTCTGACGTAGCACTACTAGTTCTGATTCTAGACGCGCGTTGGCCGCCACTGTTTCCTCGAGTTTCTGTTAGGGGGAAAAGGAAAATGTTACGTATTTTCATTATTATTATTAATTTACGGTTATGTCTGGCTGGGGGACGTTAAACAGGGAGTATACCAGCCTGAATTTTTCTTGCTAAAGAAATAGAAAGGAAAATGTTACGTATTTTCATTATTATTATTATTAATTTACGGTTATGTCTGGCTGGGGGACGTTAAACAGGGAGTATACCAGCCTGAATTTTTCTTGCTAAAGAAATAGCAAAGGTTGAGTGCGAAGGGCACTCAACCTTTGCTTGCAGCCAAAACCAAATGTTAGCTAAAGCAATCACCCTGGTTAGGGCTGATTGAGAGGCTGACGAAAAACGCCAACCCCGTTTGAACAAGATTATTTTTAAGTTGAGCAAGGTTTTTATGAATTGCTATACAGTAAGTAATTGACTAATACAGTCATTCAAATGCTTCCCCTCTTACCTTGGAATTGTGAGCCAGGATGGATCGCACCCGGCTTAATTCTCTCAGGACTGACGAAAAACGCCAACCCCGTTTGAACAAAAGAAGATTAATAATTTTAAGTTGAGCAAGGTTTTTATGAATTCCTATACAGTAAGTAATTGATTAATACAGTCATTCAAATGCTTCCCCTCTTACCTTGGAATTGTGAGCCAGGATGGATCGCACCCGGCTTAATTCTCTCTCCAATAATCTCTGCTGTCTCCTATACCGTTCTACTTCGGCAGGACTAGCATGTACGCCGTGCATCTTGTGGCGTAGACGTACATAATATGGCCCAAGTTCCTACATACCTATGGAGATTGCAAGGAGGTATATCTTAATTATGCATATAGCAGTCCTGAGTACTTGGAACTTTTGACTCTGTGACATATTCTGTATAGGGTGTTTTAGGCTAAAAAATGGGGAGCGGGAAGGCAGTGCTTTGAACTCTTGACGTTTGCTCGCCTCCCGACAACTAAGCTGGCGTAATTTTATTAATAAATAGTAATCTCTTCTCTATCCTTAAAAGCAAATGATTGTGCCAAATGTGTCACAGATTACCTTTGTCTTTGTCCTTACCTTGTCTTGCTGCAAACTCTGCAGCGTCCCCGACTCTTCCTGCAGGATTCTGTCCAGTCGATACCTAGTACAGTCATTCAAATGCTTCCCCTCTTACCTTGGAATTGTGAGCCAGGATGGATCGCACCCGGCTTAATTCTCTCTCCAATAATCTCTGCTGTCTCCTATACCGTTCTACTTCGGCAGGACTAGCATGTACGCCGTGCATCTTGTGGCGTAGACTTCCTAGAGCATTCTCCAACATTTCCTGCAAATCACGTCAAACAAAAAAATAATTTATGCATAAGTGATTCTAATCTACTTTTTTCCCCCTCACCCTTTAGAAATATTTCCAAGCTCATCACCAAATTTGTTTTACAAATTTACCATACCTACATATGTTGCATATTTTTACAAAATTTCACATTTTTAAAATTTCATCGACAATTTTACCAAATTTTACCGATATTATCTACGGAAAAAGGTGAGTTTACTCCCAAATCCCAAAAATCGTTCCCTCCGCTAAAAAAAAGGTCATGTACGAATTTAGTCTGTTAAAAGTAAGATCACATACGACTTTACTCCTCTAATACCTACTTGCCCTGGTCATTCATAGGATCATAAGGTAGTTTGTAGTATGTTATCTACCAAATTTTAGCGGTATTTTTTCGTTCCGTTCGGTCAAGTTAAAAATTATACTCACCTGTTTTTCAAGCTCCACTAGATGTCGCTTCAGCTCTTCCAATTTCTGCAGATGTTCCATTCGTTTCGGTGTTTCCAAATCTGCCAGTCTTGCCTGTAGACACAAAATGGGTTATTGATACAGAGATAACGAAGATACGGGGTACTGATACGAAGTAAAGGGAATGGGAGATACGGGGAACTGATAAGGAGAGAAAGGAATGGGGGTGAACATTGTATAATTGTCCTCGTATTCCCATTTGTTTGGCCGCAAAGTTTTAATTTATTGGACGGCTTTATTTACCTCTCGTCATCATCAGAACAAGGGAGAGAAAGCGAAGGAGAGAGAGAATAAAGGAGACAGAGACAGAGAAAGGAGAGAGAGGGAGAGAAAGTGAAGGAGAAAGAGAAAGGAAAGGGAGGGAGATAATGAAAGAGAAAGGAAAGGGAGAGAGAGAAAAGGAAATAATCCAGTTTATTATTATTGCAATTGAAAAAGACATGAGGAAAAAAAATCTGGAGTAAATATCACACGGCTTTCTATTACATTACAGAACGTAAAAAAAAACTTGCGGACTTCTCGAAGTTGGAAAAATTTACATACCTTTTAAATTGGGCATAAGGTCATGGATTAAAAATCACGTTTCTAGACTCAAGGGACCCTAGATATTTCAACCCCTTTTCCCGATTTTGAAAATATGGACCGATTCCAATACTTTCTCATTACTCATTCCAGTCATTACTTTCCACAGGTTCCCCATATTTGATGCAATAGAAAGTAAAAATACGCTCCGAAGAAAATATTACGAACGAGACGGGATGCTGAGAGGGAGAGAAAAAGGGGGAAGAAACAGGAGAGAGGGGAAAATTGACAGCAATAAAAGAGGTACAAATACATATTACGGGGGGAAAATCTTTTTCCCTATTATGACATGGGCAAAGGACAAAAATATTACGTTTCAAACATTCCGTTTATACGAGCAATTTAACGACTCCCTTGATAACAACTTGAGTTACAGTGTGTTCTTTCCTGGGTTCGATTCTCGGAGTTGGCAGATAATTTCTTTCTATTGCACTTTGATGTTATCTGCACATTATATTGTGTACAGGGTACGCACTTAGTTTTCATTACGATTGTTTCGAGAAAGAGCTTACTGAAGTAGTTAAAGTGCTTTAGTCTGAACCGCTACGGTTTTTTTCGTTACTCCGAAATACATGCTTTCACGTACGCACGGGCGCGACAGAAAAAAGAAGAGAGGCTTTG
Organism: Diaphorina citri; assembly: GCF_000475195.1. Taxonomy (NCBI): domain Eukaryota; kingdom Metazoa; phylum Arthropoda; class Insecta; order Hemiptera; family Psyllidae; genus Diaphorina; species Diaphorina citri. Next base: position 53,314 of record NW_007377684.1, read on the forward strand.
CGAAGAGGCCGTACAGATCCCGGGTTCGATTTCCACAACTGACAAAAAATTACAATTTATTTGATTGGAAATATGTACTTCAACGGGTCACTTTCTGGAGTCGTATGTCGGTGACCCAGCACCTAGATGGCAAGTATTGAGAGAGCGATAAAAAACTTTCGTTCGACAAAATGGGTTATTGATACAGAGATAACGAAGATACGGGGTACTGATACGAAGTAAAGGGAATGGGGGATAAGGAGAGAAAGGAATGGGGGTGAACATTGTATAATTGTCCTCGTATTCCCATTTGTTTGGCCGCAAAGTTTTAATTTAGATACAGGGAACTGATAAGGAGAGAAAGGAATGGGGGTGAACATTGTATAATTGTCCTCGTATTCCCATTTGTTTGGCCACAAAGTTTTAATTTATTGGACGGAAAATGTTTCGTTTGAACAATAACTTGGTAAAAGTTAAAATCAACTTTCTCGTCTCTCTCCCTCCCCCTCTCTCCTCTCTCTTTTTTTTCTCCCACTCCTCTCTCTTTCTCTCCCTCCATCTCTCTCTCTGAATATAAATAGGTATATTGTAGGTATGTACAATCGTACATAGGTACCTATCAGGCAAAGAACGAGGATATATACAACGTTGACACCAGATGTCCGAGACAAATTTGTTTAAAATTCAACTTAGTCCCTGCTCTTACACCTCACACCCACCCTCATTTTCAAGGTTTCCTTTCTTTAATTTCTACTAATATCAAAGTTGCGGGAAAATGTTTCGTTCGAACAATAACTTGGTAAAAGTTAAAATCAACTTTTACGTCTCTCTCTCTCTCTTTAGTCTCTTTCTTTCTCTCACTCTTCCCTCTTACTCTCTCTCCTCTCTTCCTTCTCTCTCTCCCTCACTCTCTTCCTCCATCTCTCTCTCCCAATATAAATAGGTATATTGTAGGTATGCACAATCGTACATAGGTACCTATCAGGCAAAGAACGAGGATATTTATATACAACGTTGACACCAGATGTCCGAGACAAATTTGTTTAAAATTCAACTTGGTCCCTGCTCTTACACCTCACACCCACCCTCATTTTCAAGGTTTCCTTTCTTTAATTTCTACTAATATCAAAGTTGCGTTTGGAACTGTTCTTAGTTCTTACAACTTTCGTAATTCAGGTATAACTTTTAGATTTTGTTTTGTGTAGGCATTTTAGTTGTATTTCTAGGGATTAAGAAAATAATAAGTATAACTTTTAGATTTTGTTTTGTGTAGGCATTTTAGGTTTCCTTAAACCTGATAAGAAAATAATAGTTAAAATCAAGATGCGGGGTTAGTGTTAGTGAATTGGTTAGTTTAGTACGGTTAGTAGTCCAACACCACTCAATAATCTCTGCTGTCTCCTATACCGTTCTACTTCGGCAGGACTAGCATGTACGCCGTGCATCTTGTGGCGTAGACTTCCTAGAGCATTCTCCAACATTTCCTGCAAATCACGTCAAACAAAAAAATAATTTATGCATAAGTGATTCTAATCTACTTTTTTCCCCCACCCTTTAGAAATATTTCCAAGCTCATCACCAAAATACTGTCATTGATGTTATTGAGATTCGTGAGCTAGCGCTTGCAAGGCAGACGCACTACCTCCCAAGCTAGCAAGGCTTAGGCTGGTGGTTTAAAAGAATTGATGGGTGTATTGTACAACCTCAAAACTCCATTTCCTCTTAATATAGGCCGGGCAGTGCTTTTAATTTATGCACAAGTGATTCTAATCTACTTTTTCCCCCTCACCCTTTAGAAATATTTCCAAGCTCATCACCAAAGTACTGTCATTGATGTTATTGAGATTAGCGCTTGCAAGGCAGACGCACTACCTCCAAAGCTAACAAGGCTTAGGCTGGTAGTTTAAAAGAATTGATGGGTGTATTGTAAAACCTCAAAACTCCATATAGGCCGGGCATTGCTTTGAACTCTTGACGTTTGCTCGCCTCCCGACAACTAAGCTGGCGTAATTTTAATAATAAATGGTAATCTCTTCTCTATCCTTAGAAGCAAATGAGAAAGGGGAAGAGACAAGAGAGGGGAAATTGACAGCAATAAAAGAGGTACAAATACATATTACGGGGGAAAATCTTTTTCCCTATTATGACATGGGCAAAGGACAAAGTTATTACGTTTCAAACATCCCGTTTATACGAGCAATTTAATGACTCCCTTGATAACAACTTGAGTTACAGTGTGTTCTTTCCTGGGTTCGATTCTCGGAATTGACAGATAATTTCTTTCTATTGCACTTTGATGTTATCGCCACATTATATTGTGTACAGTGTACGCACTTAGTTTTCATTACAATTGTTTCGAGAAAGAGCTTACTGAAGTAGTTAAAGTGCTTTAGTCTGAACCGCTACGGTTTTTTTCGTTACTCCGAAATACATGCTTTCACGTACGCACGGGCGCGACAGAAAAAAAGAAGAGAGGCTTTGCGAAGAGGCCGTGCAGATCCCGGGTTCGATTTCCACAACTGACAAAAAATCACAATCGTTTATTTGATTGGAAATATGCAATTCAACGGGTCAATTTCTGGAGTCGTATGTCGGTGACCCAGCACCTAGATGGCAAGTATTGAGAGAGCGATAAAAAACTTTCGTTCGACAAAATGGGTTATTGATACAGAGATAACGAAGATACGGGGTACTGATACGAAGTAAAGGGAATGGGAGATACAGGGAACTGATAAGGAGAGAAAGGAATGGGGGTGAACATTGTATAATTGTCCTCGTATTCCCATTTGTTTGGCCACAAAGTTTTAATTTATTGGACGGAAAATGTTCCGTTCGAACAATAACTTGGTAAAAGTTAAAATCAACTTTCTCGTCTCTCTCCCTCCCCCTCTCTCCTCTCTCTTTTTTTTCTCCCACTCCTCTCTCTTTCTCTCCCTCCATCTCTCTCTCTGAATATAAATAGGTATATTGTAGGTATGTACAATCGTACATAGGTACCTATCAGGCAAAGAACGAGGATATATACAACGTTGACACCAGATGTCCGAGACAAATTTGTTTAAAATTCAACTTGGTCCCTGCTCTTACACCTCACACCCACCCTCATTTTCAAGGTTTCCTTTCTTTAATTTCTACTAATATCAAAGTTGCGTTTGGAACTGTTCTTAGTTCTTACAACTTTCGTAATTCAGGTATAACAGTATAACTTTTAGATTTTGTTTTGTGTAGGCATTTTAGTTGTATTTCTAGGGATTTTATTGAATTGGACAGGTTTCCTTAAACCTGATAGGAAAATAATAGTTAAAATCAAGATGCGGGGTTAGTGTTAGTGAATTGGTTAGTTTAGTACGGTTAGTAGTCATGCTAGGCGAGTAAACATTTAGAACATGTTAGTAGGTAAGACAGATTTAATTAGTAGTTTAAGACATCGGAAGATATGCAGCATCAGAAAGAAAATTTCATTGTTAAAAACGTCATCTTTCACCACCGCAAGCAACCTTATTACCCCACGGCATCGGCACCGTGCATTAAAAAATCAAGCTCCTTAAAATTTCCAACACCACTCCTTAAAGGTCCAAGGACGATTCCTTGTTCCAAGCACCGTGCATTAATATATCAAGCAGCACTCCTTAAAATTCCAAGGAGTCTTCCTTATTCCCAACACCACTCCTTAAAGTTCCAAGAACCCTTCCTTGTCCCATAAATATGTGCCATAAATTTACACATGAGGCAAATACGTTACAAATTTACCATACCTATGTTACATATTTTTACAAAATTTCACATTTTTAAAATTTCATCGACAATTTTACCGATATTCTCTACAGAAAAAGATGAGTTTACTCCCAAATCCCAAAAATCGTTCCCTCCGCTAAAAGAAAAAAAAGGTCATGTACGAATTTAGTCTATTAAAAGTAAGATCACATACGACTTTACTCCTCTAATACTTGCCCTGGTCTTTCATAATCATAAGGTAGTTTGTAGTATGTTATCTACCAAATTTTAGCGGTATTTTTTCGTTCCGTTCGGTCAAGTTAAAAGTTATGTTTAGGATAAAATTCGTCCAAGGGGGGGGAATCACACCCCGACCAAGTGCTCGCGCTACTTTCCAAGCTAACTAGGCTGGCTTGTTTTCAATTTCTTCGAATTGTATCATTTTTGTTGAGGGGAATATTCGAATGGACTGCTCCAGTGATGGCGATAAACTTGCCTCAAATAATACGTGATTGGCTAGGTAATTAAAAAAGTTCATTAACGACTTTAATAATGTCAAACTTCCATTTCATTGGCTATTAAACCAACGTTTATTGCCAAAATAATGTCACACTTAAGTGGTCTAAATTAAGATCAATTTCACGCAATGACATTTCCCCTTTAAGAACTTTTGTAGTCAACTTGATTTTACACTTAACACTATGGGATTTTTTTCAGTAAAACTTTCACTTTGATAAACTTAATTTCGCCATTATATCAAGGAAAGACGATTCACAAATTTCTACTTAATTGAAAAATAATAAATTTCTGCTTAAATGATGAGTCAAGATCCGCCATTCTACATATGATTAACGTGGATGTCTACAGGAGGAGGCACAATGTAAGGTGTGCGGATGATTAATTACTCTCACCTGAGTGTTCTTAATCCTTACAGAGTGCGACATTTTATTCCTCATGATCAGCCCCCCCCTTTTTTTTACTTTCTGAGAATCTCATTGGACCCTTTTTAGGTGGAACAGTGGAACACAGACAAACAGATAGACAAGACTAGAGGAAAAATTGTGAAGTTAAAATTTATAACTCACTTCTTTTTGTTAAGCTTTGCCAGTTTGGTTAGCTTGGAAGGTAGCCCGTTTTTTTACTTTCTAAAAATCTCATTGGGCCCTTTTTAAGTGGAACACAGACAAACAGATAGACTGGACTAGAGGAAAAATTGTGAAGTTAAAATTTATAACTCACTTCTTTTTGTTAAGCTTTGCCAGTTTGGTTAGCTTGGAAGGTAGCCCGTCTGCTTGTAAGCGCTAAGTCGCAGGTTCGATTCTCGCCCTGGGAAGATTTTATCCTAAACAGATAAGGTGCGTTATCGGAACGACTGGTTTTCTCCCATCCTGTCTTTCTTCTCCCTTAGGTGCCTCTTATCAAACCTCTTTAAAAGAATTGTTCAACTAAGGAATATGGAGAATGTGTTGTTCAACCTTTAGGAACTAGATACCACTTTAGGCTAAAGTTGAGAAATTATATCTATTAATCTTGCCAATGGCCTTACTGGCCTTGTTGCTAAATTGAATTAAAATAAATAAACTATAGATACCATAAGCAGTAGTACCTGAGGCTGAGGGTACCATAAGCAATTATACACCCTGTATTGTTTGGATGACATTGCAACATTGCATGCTACTTTAGTGTCTGGTACAGTACTGGGCAATACTACAAATATGTGCCATAAATTTATGTATGAGGCAAATACGTTAAAGCAAATCTGGTTAGCTTTACAAATTTACCATACCTATGTTGCATATTTTTACAAAATTTCACATTTTTAAAATTTAATCGACAATTTTACCAAATTTTACCGATATTCTCTACGGAAAAAGGTGAGTTTACTCCCAAATCCCAAAAATCGTTCCCTCCGCTAAAAGAAAAAAAGGTCATGTACGAATTTGGTCCGTTAAAAGTAAGATCACATACGACTTTGCTCCTCTAATACTTGCCCTGGTCTTTCATAATCATAAGGTAGTTTGTAGTATGTTATCTACCAATTTTTAGCGGTATTTTTTCGTTCCGTTCGGTCAAGTTAAAAATTATACTCAGACAGCCTAGTTAGCTTAGTTGGTAGTGCGTCTGCCTTGTAAGCGCTAGGCCGCGGGTTCGATTCCCGCCCCATTTATCTCGGGATCTAGAAGTCATAGAAGAAAAATTCTGTAAAATCTTCATCTTTCAAGCTGAGAAAACATCACCTAATTATACGTATTATACATAATTAAGTAGTAAATAAGCATAATTATAACCTATATCCTAATAAAAAAATTGAAAAATCGCGTCACCAAATATGTTGATCTAAAATCTTTGGAGCTCTGTGTGGCATGGAGAAAAGAAAGCACATGGTACACGCAAGCCAGTCATCTCATACAGAGGTATGTGTATGTAGGACGAAGAAAGATAAAGCTGACTAATTGACTTGTAGCACTGCTTGTATTGTGCTACATATGGGGACATACAGAGGTATGTGTATGTAGGACGAAGAAAGATAAAGCTGACTAATTGACTTGTAGCACTGCTTGTATTGTGCTACATATGGGGCCGGCTCGTGGTAACAATGAAAGAGAGATTTTTTCAACAGGATTGATAAAGGGCATTGAAATAGCACACCCGCGACCAAGTGCTCGCGCTACTTTCCAAGCTAACTAGGCTGGCTCCATTTGTTTTCAATTTCTTCGAATTGTATAATTTTTGTTGAGGGGAATATTCGAATGGACTGCTCAAGTGATGGCGTTAAACTGGCCTCAAATATTACGTGATTGGCTAGGTAATTAAAAAAGTTCATTAACGACTTTAATAATGTCAAACTTCCATTTCATTGGCTATTAAACCAACGTTTATTGCCAAAATAATGTCACACTTAAGTGGTCTAAATTAAGATCAATTTCACGCAATGACATTTCCCCTTTAAGAACTTTTGTAGTCAACTTGATTTTACACTTAACTCTATGGGATTTTTTTCAGTAAAACTTTCACTTTGATAAACTTAATTTCGCCATTATATCAAGGAAAGACGATTCACAAATTTCTACTTAAATGATGACTCAAGATCCACCTTCATGAATTCCCCACCCGAGGCATAAGCTCTGCTTATACGGATGGGTATACCATTTGTAAAAATTTAGCATGTTCTGAGAGTTATATTGAAAAATAATAAATGGAAACTTAATAAATTTCTGCTTAAATGATGAGTCAAGATCCGCCATTCTACATATGATTAACGTGGATGTCTACAGGAGGAGGCACAATGTAAGGTGTGCGGATGATTAATTACTCTCACCTGAGTGTTCTTAATCCTTACAGAGTGCGACATTTTATTCCTCAATATGTAAGTGCCCAGAACAGAAAATACCAGATGGAACTGAAAAAGAAAGTAGATTTTGTAAAAGATTCCTACAGGCAGCGGTTCTCAAATGTTCCTCGTCCTCGGGAAAATTCAACGCATTCCATGATTTTTACTTTCTACTATTTTCTATATCTACAGGATGAAAGGAAAATATGACTACAATACAAGTGGCTAAATACGTAAATAAATAAATAAAAATACATACATAGGGTGGGTTGGGGTAATTTTGAAAGTGGCTAAATACGTAAATAAATAAATAAAAATACATACATAGGGTGGGTTGGGGTAATTTTGAAACATGTACAATTTGAGACAAGAACTTTAATGATCTCGAGTGAAATGCTTCAAAATTACACTTTTGTCTCAAAATTAGTTCAACTCACCCTACATTGGAAAAAAATAATAATAACATCTAAAGATCTAATCAGTAGAAACTTAGAAACATAATGCGATTTGTACGGTGTACAGGTTTAGTGCACGGCAGCTAACCCCGTTTGGGGCGTTTGGTTATATCTTTATCCCTGTTTGGTTATCTTTAACCTCTTTCAGGGCGTTTGGTTATCTCTAACCCTGTTTAGTTCTCTCTAACCCGTTTAGTCCTAGCGAGGCTCACTTTGTATGGTTTATCTTACCCGTTTACTTCCTAGCGAGGCTCTTGGCGCGTCTCCACTGTTGGAGTTGATAATGGTAGTAGGCGACACTGGGGTTTGCGGGGGAGACTTGCTGTGACGGCGGACCCGAGGGGGGAGGGGGTCGCCCCCCCGGCCTATCATCGACCCTGATCCGGACGCTGAAAAAAAGAGAGAGAAGTTCGTGAAAATCTTGTCCGACTTGTGAAAAAAGCCCCATTTCTGAAAAGGATGGAGTCATTCGTACTTTACAATAATAAGATTGTTCATTATTGACTTAAAACAAATCAAAATCATCCTATTCCTCTATCAGTAGGTACTAGGTACTCATGTATTGTTCAGAAATAGCTACACGTGAATTTAGAAAACGGAGCCAAACTGCTGACCTGACTGAACTTACAAAGACGCCAATTTTTCATCTCAAAAAAAAAAGAAAATAAAAAAAAAAAGAAATGAAAATGAAAATCCGGAAATTGTATTTCGGGTTAATTATTGACGTTCCCGCGACCCCTGCCTCCTATAGACCCCGGTCTTAAGATCCTAAATTTGGGCAAACATAGTCGACCGGCCGTCGATTGACTACGTGTGGACAGACCTTTAGGTTCGGACAAAGAGAGTCTAGACAAGACACGTTAAATGAATCCGTGCGAGAGGAAAGAAACTGGGTAAGTACTAAGTAGTAAGTAAGGATTAGGGATTAAAAGGAAAGTTTCAGTTCTTTAAAAATCTCATTGACATTTATTTCGAACTTTTCGTGGGGGTGCTGAAAGGAAACTTTGCAAAACCATAAGCGGATATAATGAAGAAGAAAAATAATAATAATAATAATAATAAACACAATTCATTTCATTAATCAGAGAGAGAAGTTCGTGAAAATCTTGTCCAACTTGGGAAAAAAGCTCCATTTCTGAAAAGGATGGAGTCATTCGTACTTTACAATAATAAGATTGTTTATAAGACTTAAAACAAATTAATATCATCCTATTCCTCTTTCAGTAGGTACTCATGTATTGTTCAGAACGGGGATTCCAACCTGCGGTCAAAACTACCTGATTATGGTCATTTTTGGGTTAACATCCAACCTGCGGTCAAGCATTTTTGGGTCGGGTGAAAGCGACATCCAAGAACTATGGAATATGGAGAATGTGTTGTTCAACCTGTAGGAACTAGATACCACTGGTATCTTCAGGCTAATATTGAGAAATTATATCTATTAATTTTGCCAATGGCCTTACTGGCCTTGTTGCTAAATTGTATTAAAATAAATAAACTATAAATACCATAAGCAGTACCTGAGGCTGAGGCTACCATAAGCATTTATACACCCTGTATTGTTTGGATGACATTGCAACATTGCATGCTACTTTAGTGTCTGGTATATCCGCGGGCAATACTAGAGGTTTCCTAACTCAGAAGTCTTCAACTCGAGTCTCTAACCTCTTTAGCGTTCTATTTGGTGTTCCATAAAACAGTAAAAAAAAACAGCCTGAATACAAAACAATCACCGTTTTGTCTTTTATGAGCTGCTAAGGTCTTAGCGTCTCCAAACAAAAGGCGAAAAACTATTTGGCATCGTGCCAAAAAGGGAGAAGGAAGACAGTATAGGAGAAAGAAAGCCTTTCCGAGAACGAACCTTATCCGTTCAGGATAAAATCCGCTCCGGGAATCGGTCCCGCGACCTAACGCTTACAAGGCAAACGCGTTACCCTGCAAGCTAACTAGGCTTAGGCTGGTGGTTTAAAAGAATGTATTGTAAAACCTCAAAACTCTATTTCCTATTGATATAATTATGTAGGCCGGGCGTTGCTTCGAATTCTTGACGTTCGCAAGCCTCCCGGCACGCTTTATAACAAATCGGCAAAGCAAGTAGTGTTACTCGAATACAAAAGAGTTTAATGACAATATTGGTGGTTTAAAAGAATGTATTGTAAAACCTCAAAACTCCATTTCCTATTAATATAGGCCGGGCGTTGCTTCGAACTCTTGACGTTCGCAAGCCTCCCGGCACGCTTTATAATAAATCGGCACAGTAAGTAGTGTTACTCGAATACAAAAGGGGTTAATGACAATAAATTATGGCATACCCGGGAGATAAACTTTGCCAAAAAAGAAATAGTAATAATAATAATAATATTAAAAAAATCGATGATTGAGGTCACACATTAATCAATGAGTTCTTGGATACAAGAGAAGTACGTGATTCACCGGTTAAATATGACGAGATACTTTCAACTTTAGATCCAAAATACCCACAAGTTTAGGCAAACAATATCGTTCTAAATCAAAGTGGGAACTGGGAACTCAAAAACGGAAACAACAAGTTGTACCCTTTGAAATTAAATTGAATGAAACAAGTTAGGGACGAACTTGTTGAAAACGAAAAACTATGAATGTAACTATCCAGAACAGAGAATACCAGATGGAACTGAAAAAGAAAGTAGATTTTGTAAAAGTTTCCTACAGGCAGCGGTTCTCAAATGTTCCTCGTCCTTGGGAAAATTCAACGCATTCCATGATTTTTACTTTGTAACTATCCGGGAGAGAAAATATGTACCAGAACCAGATGGAACTGAAAAGAAAATAGATTTTGTAAAAGTTTCCTACAGGCAGCGGTTCTCAAATGTTCCTCGTCCTTGGGAAAATTCAACGCATTCCATGATTTTTACTTTCTACTATTTTCTATATCTACAGGATGAGAGGAAAATATGACTACAATACAAATGGCTAAATACGTAAATAAATAAATAAAAAATACATACATAGGGTGGGTTGGGGTAATTTTGAAACATGTACAATTTGAGACAAGAACTTTAATGATCTCAAGTGAAATGCTTCAAAATTACACTTTTGTCTCAAAATTAGTTCAACTCACCCTACATTGGAAAAAAAGAATAATAATAATAAGTACACATCTAAAGATCTAATCAGTAGAAAGTAGAAACATTATGCGATTTGTACGGTATACAGGTTTAGTAGTGCACGGCAGCTAACCCCATTTGGGGCCTTTGGTTATATCTTTATCCTTGCTTGGTTATCTTTAACCTCTTTTGGGGCGTTTGGTTATCTCCAATCCTGTTTGGTTATCTTTAACCCCGTTTGGGGCGTTTGGTTATCTCTAACCCTGTTTGGTTTCTCTTACCCTTTTATTCCTAGCGAGGCTCACTTTGTATGGTTTATCTTACCCGTTTACTTCCTAGCGAAGTTTTCTGTCTTCATAATGGAGATTTATGGTAACTTGGTCAGTCAGGAGTTCAGGAATCTTCCCATTATAAATAAGTATGGTACTATATAAGTAGATACCTAGTTATCTCTACTTAGGATTACGATTAGGACTGAACGGTTTAGTTATAGTTTGTAGCTTTGTAGTTGGACGTAAATTATCCTTATTTATGTCATCGTGCGGATTTGAGAATATAATCTCATCTTTGTTCCTAGGTAATGGAGCTCACCTCTGTGGTCGAGTCGCCGAGTGGTTAAGACAACTGACTCCTAGCCCGGAGGTGCTGGGTTCGATTATTTCGTTATTTCACAATGAAATAATAATCGACCTTGGAAAAAACCATGTAAAAATACTCCACTTTTCCCTGTGCTTGATTCACAATAATGAAATCATAATCGACACTGGAGGAAAATTTTCCTTTTTTCCCGAGTTTAATTAGCACAAATTTTCATTTACGAGAAATGCAGATAGCACAAATTCCTATCTACGTGGAAATGTAGGAAAAAAAAAACCTTCGTTTTCCACAGTAGTGAGCTTACAAGGCTCACAAGAGTGCCTCCCAGAGCGAATAATCTACTTCAGCATCTCTATTAAATGCAGATAGCACAAATTCCTATTTACGTGTAGCAGAGTGATGTGGAAATGTAGGAAAAAACCTTCGTTTTCCACAGTAGTGAGCTTACAAGGCTCACAAGAGTGCCTCCCAGAGCGAATAATCTACTTCAGCATCTCTATTAGTACACATCTAAAGATCTAATCAGTAGAAAGTAGAAACATAATGCGATTTGTACGGTATACAGGTTTAGTGCACGGCAGCTAACCCCATTTGGGGCGTTTGGTTATATCTTTATCCCTGCTTGGTTATCTTTAACCCCGTTTGGGGCGTTTGGTTATCTCTAACCCTGTTTAGTTCTCTCTAACCCTGTTTGGTTTCTCTTACCCTTTTATTCCTAGCGAGGCTCACTTTGTATGGTTTATCTTACCCGTTTACTTCCTAGCGAGGCTCTTGGCGCGTCTCCACTGTTGGAGTTGATAATGGTAGTAGGCGACACTGGGGGGTGCGGGGGAGACTTGCTGTGACGGCGGACCCGAGGGGGGAGGGGGTCGCCCCCTCGGCCTATCATCGACCCTGATCCGGACGCTGAAAAAAAAAAAGAGAGAAGTTCGTGAAAATCTTGTCCAATTTGTGAAAAAAGCCCCATTTCTGAAAAGGATGGAGTCATTCGTACTTTACAATAATAAGATTGTTTATTATTGACTTAAAACAAATCAATATCATCCTATTCCTCTATCAGTAGATACTCATGTATTGTTCAGAAATAGCTACAAGTGAATTTAGAAAACGGAGCCAAACTGCTGACCTGACTGAACAAAAGACGCCATTTTTTCATGTCAGGAAAAAAAAAAAAAAAAAAAAAAAAAAAAAAAAAAAAA
>NW_007377684.1:66321-102231 GCF_000475195.1 Diaphorina citri
TTTGTTCATCACATTGTTAACGCAGAGCCTTACAAGAATATTATTCAGTGGTGTGTTCTTCATGGAAGCTAGGGAAGCAGAGTTTCAATTCTTCTCTTCGGCGTTTTTCTCTCCCCTCCCCCTGCTTACAAAAGCGAGATCCATTCACTCACTGATCGCTCTACCTCCAGAACTACGGCACCCACTAAGTGTCGGAACAAGACTGAAATTTGGTAGTAATATTCCGAATATGTTCTAGATATGCAATAAGAGAGGATTTTACCTAAATCTAAACCGATCTCTAGTTATGATTATGACCAATCTTGATTAATGACGACACGACGCACAGGCAAACCTGCTAGTTCGTATAATATGAGTTTATAGCTTCCCCTTTTGAAAATCTCACCCCACTCCACTGTCCATTTTACACCGACGAAAGTGTTCCTTCTGACATTCCTACTTAGAACCCATCAGCCATAATGTTGAACGAAAAACAAATGAACACTAGGATTATCAGGACATGGGTATGGAAGACAATGAAACATAACCGGTAAACAATAGAAGTCATTTAGGTTTTCTGTATTCCATTTCATTGGCTATTAAACCAACGTTTATTGCCAAAATAATGTCACACTTAAGTGGTCTATATTAAGATCAATTTCACGCCATGACATTTCCCCTTTAAGTACTTTTGTAGTCAACTTGATTTTACACTTAACTCTATGGGATTTTTTCAGTAAAACTTTCACTTTGATAAACTTAATTTCTCCATTATATCACGGAAAGACGATTCACAAATTTCTACTTAAATGATGACTCAAGATCCACCTTCATGAATTCCCAATCCGAGGCATAAGCTCTGCTTATACGGATGGGTACACCATTTGTAAAAATTTAGCATGTTCTGAGAGTTATATTGAAAAATAATAAATGGCAACTTAATAAATTTCTGCTTAAATGATGAGTCAAGATCCGCCATTCTACATATGATTAACGTGGATGTCTACAGGAGGAGGCACAATGTAAGATTTCTACTTAAATGATGACTCAAGATCCACCTTCATGAATTCCCCACCCGAGGCATAAGCTCTGCTTATACGGATGGGTATACCATTTGTAAAAATTTAGCATGTTCTGAGAGTTATATTGAAAAATAATAAATGGAAACTTAATAAATTTCTGCTTAAATGATGAGTCAAGATCCGCCATTCTACATATGATTAACGTGGATGTCTACGGGAGGAGGCACAATGTAAGGTGTGCGGATGATTAATTACTCTCACCTGAGTGTTCTTAATCCCAGAGTCCGACATTTTATTCCTCATGATCAGCCCCCCCCCCTTTTTTTACTTTCTATGAATCTCATTGGACCCTTTTTAGGTGGAACACAGACAAACAGATAGACTAGACTAGAGAAAAAATTGTGAAGTGAAAATTTATAACTCACTTTTTTTTTGTTAAGCTTTGCCAGTTTGGTTAGCTTGGAAGGTACCCCGTCTGTTTTGTAAGCGCAAAGTCGCAGGTTCGATTCCCGCCCTGGGAAGATTTTATCTTAAACAGATAAGGTGCGTTCTCGGAACGACTGGCTTTCTCCTATCCTGTCTTTCTTCTCCCTTAGGTGCCTCTTATCAAACCTCTTTAAAAGAATTGTTGAACTATGGAATATGGAGAATGTGTTGTTCAACCTGTAGGAACTAGATACCACTGGTATCTTCAGGCTAATATTGAGAAATTATATCTATTAATTTTGCCAATGGCCTTACTGGCCTTGTTGCTAAATTGTAAAAAACTATTTTGGCATGCAATTCCTCGCCAGCAAAATTCAATCAGTAACTTATCAATTCAAGTGGCTTGGCCCTTGAAACTTCAGGCATGATCATTATAAGTTATAAGTGAACGATTGTTCTGCTAAACATATTGTTTTTCTGCTTTTAAATCAGCAAAATTTAAATAAACAACCGTTGTTTGGCTAGGGTCTGGTGAATTCTTTGAATGTGGAGGTGTGTGTTTGAGGTAAGTGAATCGTCAAAATACACGATCAACGTACGAGTATGTTGTTCATAATTCCAGTTCCCAGTTCATTGCCCGGGGCGAACTTTATCCTAAAAAGATGAGGTTCGTTCTTGGAACAGCTCTCTTTCTCCTGTTATGTCCTCCACAATTTTGGGACGATAATACAGTGCGTTTATAAATGACAGTTGCACCACCCTTAAACATGAACACCTCAACTTTCCAAGTTGTATTAAGTTCATTGTACCTAGCTTATGTAATTTCAAGCTGCCTAAACAGATTCACTTACATAATGTAATTTCAAGGTCCTAAATTGGTTCAAAATTAGGTGATTTTTGAGGAAAAAATCTATGTATTCACTAAACATAGTCAAATGTGGACCCATAAATACATTTCGACAAAAAATATGGAACAAGAACAGCAACATAAAAAACTATTTTGGCATGCAATTCCTCGCCAGCAAAATTCAATCAGTAACTTATCTTATCCTAAAAAGATGAGGTTCGTTCTTGGAACAGCTCTCTTTCTCCTGTTATGTCCTCCTCAATTTTGGGACGATAATACAGTGCGTTTATAAATGACAGTTGCACCACCCTTAAACATGAACAGCTCAACTTTCCAAGTTGTATTACGTTCATTGTACCTAGCTTATGCAATTTCAAGCTGCCTAAACAGGTTCACTGACATGATGTAATTTTAAGGTCCTAAATTGGTTCAAAATTAGGTGATTTTTGAGGAAAAAATCTATTTATTCACTAAACATAGTCAAATATGGACCCATAAATACATTTCGACAATTATGGAACAAGAACAGCAACATAAAAAACTATTTTGGCATGCAATTCCTCGCCAGCAAAATTCAATCAGTAACTTATCAATTCAAGTGGATTGGCCCTTGAAACTTCAGGCATGATCATCATAAGTGAACGATTGTTCCGCTGAACATATTGTTCTTCTGCTTTTAAATCAGCAAAATTTAAATAAACAACCGTTGTTTGGCTAGGGTCTGGTGAATTCTTTGAATATGGAGGTGTGTGTTTGAGGTAAGTGAATCGTCAAAATACACGATCAACGTACGAGTATGTTGTTCATAATTCCAGTTCATTCCATAAGAAATAGTTGTTTATAATTCCAGGTATGTACATCACATCAGCTTTATTAGTTAGTAAGTAACTAATAATGGGTATAGTACTCATGTTTATAATGTCCAACATATCATTTATGTTTATAATAACTGCATTTGGACGAAACACGCGATATGCATTAATGCAGGAGACTGAAATTTGGTAGTAATATTCCGAATATGTTCTAGATATGCAATAAGAGAGGATTTTACCTAAATCTAAACCGATCTCTAGTTATGACTATTCTTGATTCATTTTTCCTTAAACATGATAAGAAAATAATAGTTAAAATCAAGATGCGGGGTTAGTGTTAGTGAATTGGTTAGTTTAGTACGGTTAGTAGTCCAACACCACTCCTTAAAGGTCCAAGGACGATTCCTTGTTCCAAGCACCGTGCATTAAAATATCAAGCAGCACTCCTTAAAATTCCAAGGAGTCTTCCTTATTCCCAACACCACTCCTTAAAGTTCCAAGAACCCTTCCTTGTCCCAAGCACCGTACATTAAAATATCAAGCAGCACTCCTTTAAATTCCAAGGAGTCTTCCATATTCCCAGCACCGAGCATTAAAGTATCGAGCACTGCTCCTTAAAGTTCCAACGACCCTTAAAATTTCATTCCAAGCACCGTGCATTAAAATATCAAGCAGCACTCCTTTAAATAAAAAGGAGTCTTCCTTATTCCCAACACCACTCCTTAAAGTTCCAAGAACCCTTCCTTGTCCCAAGCACCGTGCATTAAAATATCAAGCAGCACTCCTTTAAATTCCAAGGCGTCTTCCATATTCCCAGCACCGAGCATTAAAGTATCGAGCACTGCTCCTTAAAGTTCCAACGACCCTTAAAATTTCCGTCTTCCATATTCCCAGCACCGAGCACTGCTCCTTAAAGTTCCAACGACCCTTAAAATTTCAAGCGACACTCCTTAAAATCTCGAGCACCTTCACCAGAAACGTCACCTGAGTTTCGATTTCTCTATGGCAGATCTCCATAGACTTGCACACTCCCGCACTCTGGCGCCTTAAAGCACCTTCACCAGAAACGTCACCTGAGTTTCGATTTCTCTATGGCAGATCTCCATAGACTTGCACACTCCCGCACTCTGGCGCCTTAGCTGGATCAACAACAGGACCAATTCTTCGTGAGTACGACCTAACAGTTCCCCTGCCGAAACACTCAACTCTCCCCACGTATTTCCCTGTGAATCAATCAAGAGTTTGATCAAATATGGAACCAATCAAATAGTAAAATTAGTATGGAACATATGCATTGGGGTAAAACATTGAATGTATGGTTTGAAAAACATTGAATTCCTCCGTAAGATGTTGGGAAAATCCAATACCAAGATCAAAATTGTGAACAAAGTGTCTTTAAAAATAATAATAATAATAAATTGAATGTATGGTTAATTCCTCCGTAAGATGTTGCGAAAATCCAATACCAAGATCAAAACTGTGAACAAAGTGTCTTTAGAAGTTTGAAAAAATTCACGAAAATGCCATTCCGAAAACAGTTAAAATAGTCGTGACGTCACAAATCTACAACTCAATTTTTCAAATCCATTTATCTCGGGATCTAGAAGTCATAGAGGAAAAATTCTGCAAAATCTTCATCTTTCAAGCTGAGAAAACATCACCTAATTATACATAATTATGTAGTAAATAAGCACAAAATATAACCTATATCCTAATAAAAAAATTGAAAAATCACGTCACCAAATATGTTGATCTAAAATCTTTGGAGCTCTGTGTGGCATGGAGAAAAGAAAGCACATGGTACACGCAAGCCAGTCATCTCCGTTAAATGAATCCGTGCGAGAGGAAAGAAACTGGGTAAGTACTAAGTAGTAAGTAGGGATTAGGGATTAAAAGGAAAGTTTCAGTTCTTTAAAAATCTCATTGACATTTATTTCGAACTTTTCGTGGGGTGTTGAAAAGAAACTTTGCAAAACCATAAACGAATATAATGAAAAAAAAAAGAAGAAGAAGAAGAAGAAGAAGAAGAAGAAGAAGAAGAAGAAGAAGAAGAAGAAGAAGAAGAAGAAGAAGAAGAAGTACAAGAAGAAGAAGAAGAAGAAGAAGAAGAAGAAGAAGAAGAAGAAGAAGAAGAAGAAGAAGAAGAAGAAGAAGAAGAAGTACTCAATAATAATAAACACAATTCATTTCATTAAACTTCTATTTCTTTTTTGTACGAAAAGTATTCACAGCTCATTGCAGAGTTTGCAGACTGAGTGCAAAAAAATAGCGAACTTTTATTGTTACAATAAAATTATTAATTTTGCAATTAATTTTACACAAGTTATTTAAAGAACTTTTATGGAGATTTAGCGAACTTTTATTGTTACAATAAAATTATTAATTTTGCAATTAATTTTACACAAGTTATTTAAAGAACTTTTATGGAGATTATTACTCGAAGCATTTTTCTAACAATGGCTAATGGTTTTTGTTCCTTTGAAAGTTAGTTCTTATTATTCAACAATTCGATCAAACTTTATTTACATGGAATTCCGTTTTGAATCTTCTTAAAGGATATTCTAAACGGATAAATTCAATAAATTCTCACTCCAGTTAGGCACGTAGGAGAAATATAATCCATAAATTAGGTACCTTCATGGAATATCGTATCCATTCTATCTATTTGTTCATCACATTGTTAAACGCAGAGCCTTACAAGAATATTATTCAGTGGTGTGTTCTTCATGGAACCTAGGGAAGCACAGTTTCAATTCTTCTCTTCGGCGTTTTTCTCTCCCCTCCCCCTGCTTACAAAAGCGAGATCCATTCACTCACTGATCGCTCTACCTCCAGAACTACGGCACCCACTAAGTGTCGGAACAACAAAAGAAGATGGGCCGGACACGTTGCACGCCTCAAAGACGATAGGTGGACCATACGTACAACCAACTGGTGCCCTCGTCAATTCGCAGAGCCTTACAAGAATATTATTCAGTGGTGTGTTCTTCATGGAAGCTAGGGAAGCAGAGTTTCAATTCTTCTCTTCGGCGTTTTTCTCTCCCCTCCCCCTGCTTACAAAAGCGAGATCCATTCACTTACTGATCGCTCTACCTCCAGAACTACGGCACCCACTAAGTGTCGGAACAAGACTGAAATTTGGTAGGAATATTCCGAATATGTTCTAGATATGCAATAAGAGAGGATTTTACCTAAATCTAAACCGATCTCTAGTTATGACCAATCTTGATTCATGACGACACGACGCATGGGCAAACCTGCTAGTTCGTATAATATGAGTTTATAGCTTCCCCTTTTGAAAATCTCACCCCACTCCACTGTCCATTTTACACCGACGAAAGTGTTCCTTCTGACATTCCTACTTAGAACCCATCAGCCATAATGTTGAACGAAAAACAAATGAACACTAGGATTATCAGGACATGGGTATGGAAGACAATGAAACATAACCGGTAAACAATAGAAGTCATTTAGGTTTTCTGTCTTCATAATGGAGATTTATGGTAACTTGGTCAGTCAGGAGTTCAGGAATGTTCCCATTATAAATAAGTATGGTACTATAAGTAGATACCTAGTTATCTCTACTTAGGATTACGATTAGGACAGAACGGTTTAGTTACAGTTTGTAGCTTTGTAGTTGGACGTAAATTATCCTTATTTATGTCATCGTGTGGATTTGAGAATATAATCTCATCTTTGTTCCTAGGTAGTGGAGCTCACCTCTGTGGTCGAGTCGCCGAGTGGGTAAGACAACTGACTCCTAGCCCGGAGGTGCTGGGTTCGATTATTTCCTTATTTCACAATAATGAAATCATAATCGACACTGGAGGAAAATTTTCCTTTTTTCCCGAGTTTAATTAGCACAAATTTTCATTTACGAGAGAGTAATCTCATCTTTGTTCCTAGGTAATGGAGCTCACCTCTGTGGTGGAGTCGCCGAGTGGTTAAGACAACTGACTCCTAGCCCGGAGGTGCTGGGTTCGATTATTTCCTTATTTCACAATGAAATAATAATCGAAACTGGAGGAAAACTTTCCTTTTTTCCCGAGTTTTTTTTTTAGGAGGTTTGACAGAGGGAACTGTAACTGCTATGGTCTTATCGTCCCGAAATCGAAGAGAAAAGGAAGACAGGATAGGAGAAAGCCAGCCTTACGTGTAGCAGAGTGATGTGGAAATGTAGGAAAAAAACCTTCGTTTTCCACAGTAGTGAGCTTACAAGGCTCACAAGAGTGCCTCCCAGAGCGAATAATCTACTTCAGCATCTCTATTAGGAGACTCAGGCTAATAGAAAAACATCCTCGGATTACTGGAAAATAGCATCATCTCCTTCATTATCACATTTATCACTTTTCTATTCAAACATGTTGAACACACAAGGGACGAGAAAAGTTACGTAATATTAAAAACAAGAAAAGTTACAGAACCATAATACTAAAACGGCAGGTAAGTCTAGATTTCTAGACTCTAGAAAAATGGTTCTACTTGTTCGACTTCCACAGAAAAACGGTAAGTCAGGCACAAAGTTGATACCAATCGATTCATCTTTAAAAGTAGGCATAAGGTAGAATGCTCTGTTGACCCAAAAAGTAATAAACTGGGAACTTTTATTGGGCTGAAAACCTGGAGGTATAGCAGGACAAAAACTCTGAAACAAGTTTGGGTAGATACCCACCAAGAGGCACATAATTTTCCAGATTTTCCAACAGAGTGCTCTGTATTCATTTGAGTCGGATTTGGAGCATACCCGGTAGCTAATAGAAAAACATCCTCGGATTACTGGAAAATAGCATCATCTCCTTGATTATCACTTTTCTATTCAAACATGTGGAACACACAAGGGACGAAAAAAGTTACGTAATATTAAAAACAAGAAAAGTTACAGAACCGTAATACTAAAACGGCAGGTAAGTCTAGATTTCTAGACTCTAGAAAAATGATGGTTCTACTTGTTCGACTTCCACAGAAAAACGGTAAGTCAGGCATAAAGTTGATACCAATCGATTCATCTTTAAAAGTAGGCATAAGGTAGTATGCTCTGTTGACCCAAAAAGTAATAAACTGGGAACTTTTTAAAAACCTGGAGCAGTTTGAGGTATAGCAGGACAAAAACTCTGAAACAAGTTTGGGTAGATACTAGATACCCACCAAGAGGCACATAATTTTCCAGATTTTTTCCAACAGAGTGCTCTGTATTCATTTGAGTCGGATTTGGAGCATACCCGGTAATTATTCATTAGAGCTGCCTTTGCCGGAAAACAAGACAAGCGACGAGGAAAATGTAAATGTTGCATCAAGGCTGCTACATAGGAAATGAAAGAATGCTAATGGAGAGAGAGGATATAAAAAGTAACTTTAATACAAGGATAGAATTAGAATCAGGCGAGACAATTGAATTAGATGTCGCCTGCAAAAGGCGACGTTATACTTTAAATGTCCGCCTAGAAAGCTTATAAGGTAATACGCCTAGCTGATGAGTTCCAAGGAACGAAATGTGTCCTAGGCTGCTAGAAAGTGTGGGCTTTAAAGGCTTGGAGGATAGCGCCTCTCCCGCCTAGAAAGCTTATAAGGCAGTACGCCTAGCTGATGAGTTCCAAGGAACGAAATGTGTCCTAGGCTGCTAGAAAGTGTGGGCTTTAAAGGCTTGGAGGATAGCGCCTCTGCCTTGTAAGCGCTAGGTCGAGGGTTTGATTCCCGCCCGGGGCGAACTTTATCCTAAACAGATGAGGTTCGTTCTTGGAACAGCTCTCTTTCTCCTATTATGTCCTCCTCAATTTTGGGACGATAATACAGTGCGTTTATAAATCACGTTTAAGGGTGGTATAAATTACGTTTACACCCTTAAACGTGAACACCTCAACTTTCCAAGTTGTATTAAGTTCATTGTACCTAGCTTATGTAATTTCAAGCTGCCTAAACAGGTTCACTTACATAATGTAATTTCAAGGTCCTAAATTGGTCCAAATTAGGTGATTTTTGAGGAAAAAATCTATTTATTCACTAAACATAGTCAAATATGGACCCATAAATACAATTCGACAATTATGGAACAAGAACAGCAACATAAAAAAACTATTTTGGCATGCAATTCCTCGCCAGCAAAATTCAATCAGTAACTAATCAATTCAAGTGGCTTGGCCCTTGAAACTTCAGGCATGATCATTATAAGTGAACGATTGTTCTGCTAAACATATTGTTCTTCTGCTTTTAAATCAGCAAAATTTAAATAAACAACCGTTGTTTGGCTAGGGTCTGGTGAATTCTTTGAATATGGAGGTGTGTGTTCGAGGTAAGTGAATCGTCAAAATACACGATCAACGTACGACGTACGAGTATGTTGTTCATAATTCCAGTTCATTCCATAAGAAATAGTTGTTTATAATTCCAGGTATGTACATCACATCAGTTTTATTACCTAGTAAGTAGCTATAAATAGGTGTAGTACTCATGTTTATATTGTCCAACATATCATTTATGTTTATAATAACTGCATTTGAACGAAACACGCGATATGCATTAACGCAGGAACATGATACTGTAATTAAACTGTCCATGGTAAATCATATCTGGATGAACATAAAAATGTTATTCCAGGTATGTACATCACATCAGCTTTATTAGCTAGTAAGTAGCTATAAATAAGTGTAGTACTCATGTTTATAATGTCCAACATATCATTTATGTTTATAATAACTGCATTTGGACGAAACACGCGATATGCATTAATGCAGGAACATGATACTGTAATTAAACTGTCCATGGTAAATCATATCTGGATGAACATAAAAATGCTGGTCATGTGTTAGCCGAAAATCGTAATTTTGCGGGTTGGGGTTCCAGCCCCAGTAGCGTCATTATAGTTTGCCCTAATATGCCTGTTGTCCTACCAATATAATGGACGTAATTACGTATGTTCTACTTCTTTGTAATGTCCGCCACACACAAGTTAAGAGTAAGATGGTTTGACAGACCTAAGTCTGAGACCGCGGGATGTCAGAAGGTCTGAGACCGCGGGATGTCAGATGGTCTGAGACCGCGGGCTGTCAGATGGTCTGAGCGTGAGTGGCGAGCATAAGAGTATGTGGCATGTGCCTCAGTTGAAAAATTGCAGTACACAGGAAAAACTGCAATAGGTAAGTTAATACATAATTCATTTTGTTACATAATATGCCTGTTGTCCTACCAATAAAATATACGTAATTACGTATGTTCTACTTCTTTGTAATGCTCGCCACACACAAGTTAAGAGTAAGATGGTTTGACAGACCTAAGTCTGAGACCGCGGGCTGTCGGATGGTCTGAGACCGCGGGCTGTAAGATGGTCTGAGCGTGAGTGGCGGGCGAGTATGTGGCATGTGCCTCAGTTGAAAAATTGCAGTACACAGGAAAAACTGCAATAGGTAAGTTAATACATAATTCATTTTGTTACAAATCACAGCCTCAGCCTTTTGGTCAGGTTCCTTTTTCTTATATTATGCACAATGCACATAGGTAAAAAGGTATTATAATTTATTCATGCAAGATCATAGGCATATTAGGCATCCTAAACAATATGCCTGTTGTCCTACCAATATAATATACGTAATTACGTATGTTCTACTTCTTTGTAATGTCCGCCACACACAAGTTAAGAGTAAGATGGTTTGACAGACCGAGGTCAGAGACCGCGCGCTGTCAGATGGTTTGAGCGTGAGTGGCGAGCATAAGAGTATGTGGCATGTGCCTCAGTTGAAAAATTGCAGTACACAGGGAAAACTGCAATAGGTAAGTTAATACATAGTTCCTTTTTCTTATATAATAGAATATTTTTTTTTCTTATATTATGCACAATGCACATAGGTAAAAAGGTATTATAATTTATTCATGCAAGATCATAGGCATATTAGGCATCCTAAACAAAATAATGCACGGAACATGTTTTGCTAAAACGCGCCACTAACTCGATTACTCGACAATGCATGACATGATACCAACATGCTCCTTGCATGCTAATTACCTCTCGCCGACTTGGGAGTACAAAGACCTCAACTTGGAGACTACGCAATCAGCCTTTTGATCAGGTTCCTTTTTCTTATATAATAGAATATATTTTTTTTTCTTATATTATGCACAATGCACATAGGTAAAAAGGTATTATAATTTATTCATGCAAGATCATAGGCATATTAGGCATCCTAAACAAAATAATGCACGGAACATGTTTTGCTAAAACGCGCCACTAACTCGATTACTCGACAATGCATGACATGATACCAACATGCTCCTTGCATGCTAATTACCTCTCGCCGACTTGGGAGTACAAAGACCTCAACTTGGAGACTACGTATGGTACATTACCAGGTATTGTCCACTATCAAATTATACCATTTTAGCACAGTCCATTTTAGGAACAAAAGTAGCTATAGGCGATTAGGCGCCATCGCCAGCAGAAAAATTTCCGGAGGGGTCTAGTATGGTACATTACCAGGTATTGTCCACTATCAAATTTTACCATTTTAGCACAGTCCATTTTAGGAACAAAAGTAGCTATAGGCGATTAGGCGCCATCGCCAGCAGAAAAATTTCCGGAGGGGTCTCTGAGTGTCATAATTTTGTATAATTAACGAATCGCTTTTTTCTTTATTATTATTATTATTTTTTAATGTAGATCCGAAATAAAGGCAGATACAAGCTAAGGGTATTGCGCCGCAGCCAAATTTTTTCGAATCTCTCAAAAGCCTTTCAAGTGTCTTAAAATTGTCCCTTCCCATATTATATTATGTCAAAATGGCGCTACACCGCTAAAATAATAAAATAAATAAAACTCTGGTCTGCGACTCATCACTCGATAGAAATCAGTCAAAAGTGAAACCGTTATCACTAGAAGAAACTGATAAGACCTTAATCTCCTACCGTAGGTATCTTGCAAATATTGGACTACACCAGTATAGGTCAAATAGTCCAAGGTCTCACAGCTGGCTCCAAGTTTGTATTAATTTGCTAAAATAATAAAATAAATAAAACTCTGGTCTGCGACACTCGATAGAAATCAGTCAAAAGTGAAACCGTTATCACTAGAAGAAACTGATAAGACCCTAATCTCCTATACCGTAGGTATCTTGCAAATATTGGACTACACCAGTATAGGTCAAATAGTCCAAGGTCTCACAGCTGGCTCCAAGTTTGTATTAATTTATGCTAAACTTAAACTTGTTTCTGTGTGCGATGCTAGGGTGTGCCAAAATACCAATCTGAGCTCTAAGTAGGCAGGCACTTACTAGCATTTTCTACTATCACCATTTAATTCGATTAGTTTCCTCAAAGCTGAGACCACGGATGATATTTCAGTGGTTTGCTCAAGTTTGGGTCCACCCTGTAACAACAGCTCATGACGTGAGTTTCTAATTTGAAAACTATGAGCTAGCCGGGTATAGTGGTATACCTATTAGAAATATTAGAATATTCGAATGATTTCATCTTTCATTTCTCCTTCTGTTTACCATTGAACAAGTCCAAATATTGAATTCATGATTATTGGGTGAAATTTCAAGAGCGCCTTATACAAGAAATGCCAGGCTAGTTAACATGCCTTGTAAGCGCTTGTTCGCGGGTTTGATTCCCGCCCCGAGCAGATTTTATCCTAAACAGATAAGGTTCGTTCTCGAAACGGCTGGCTTTCTCCTATCCTGTCCTCCTTATCTCTTCACTTTAGGGACGATAAGATCTTACCAGTTACAGTTCCATCTGTCAAACCTCTTAAAAAAATTAATAATAATAACAATAAAAGTGCATTACCGGACTATCTTACATTTTACTTCACATCAGGATCAGATTTGGTTCGTTCTCGGAACGGCTGGCTTTCTCCTATCCTGTCCTCCTTCTCTCTTCGCTTTAGGGACGATAAGATCTTACCAGTTACAGTTACATCTGTCAAACCTCTTAAAAAAATTAATAATAATAACAATAAAAGTGCATTACCGGACTATCTTACATTTTACTTCACATCAGGATCATTCTGTAGAATATTTTCAGCTGGATGAATTTTATTCTCACAATCAGTCCGATTCTTGTACATAAATACCAGATGATAAGGAAATAAGGTTAAAGATTTTAAAGAAATTTCAGATGTCAAAGCATGGAACATTAAAACGAACAAAATCACCATAAAACTCATCAAATTTAATATTAAAACCCAGTTATACCCAGCAAAACCGCTAACATCAAATATCTGGGAGAAGACATCAGGAATTCAGGACGATCATTTTAGTACCGCAAAGAATTCCAAGATATACTTTAATAATAATGAATGACATTATGACTGAAATTAACTGATTATAATAAAGATCAAACAAATGTTTATAAACATTTCTGTAAACATTCAATGTAAATTCCATCGTTTGTAAATTCCATCTAAATATTAGTACTGATAATTGAGATTCCGTTGATAAGGATACGGATATCATTTAATATTTTAATCTTTAACAAAACAATGGGAATAAACCATTTCTGGATACTGAAATACTGATAATTGAGATTCCGTTGATAAGGATACGGATATCATTTAATATTTTAATCTTTAACAAAACAATGGGAATAAACCATTTCTGTCATCAAATTTAATATTAAAACCCAGTTATACCCAGCAAAACCGCTAACATCAAGTATGTATCTGGGAGAAGACATCAGGACGATCATTATAGTACCGCAAAGAATTCCAAGATATACTTTAATAATAATGAATGACATTATGACTGAAATTAACTGATTATAATAAAGATCAAACAACCTGAGAATTTATTCAAATTTTGCTGATATACAAATAATGTTTTGGGATCTCCTTCCATCGTCTTCCTCCCACCAGGCCAGTGCCTTAACCCTTATCCAGCCTATCCTGGCAAGGAACCGAGGTCAAGTCAAGTAACAAGGAGGTCAATGATGTGATATAGGTATGAGAAGGAATAATATTACAAAATATCTTAAACTAATATTTCAGAGGGCTGTAGAACAAGGAAAAAGGTCCTATGAGAGACCCGCGAAGGCCCAAAATATACTGAGTAAATTTCTTTGCCATCAAATTTAATATTAAAACCCAGTTATACCCAGCAAAACCGCTAACATCAAAAAATATCTGGGAGAAGACATCAGGACGATCATTTTAGTACCGCAAAGAATTCCAAGATATACTTTAATAATAATGAATGACATTATGACTGAAATTAACTGATTATAATAAAGATCAAACAAATGTTTATAAACATTTCTGTAAACATTCAATGTAAATTCCATCTAAATAAATATTAGTACTGATAAATGAGATTCCGTTGACAAGGATACGGATATCATTTAATATTTTAATCTTTAACAAAACAATGGGAATAAACCATTTCTGTACAGTTACCTAAAGTACTCAGGTATACTTCAGTTCACTCAGTTCTGTTTTCTGTAGTAATCTGCAATGGTCAGCTTCATTCAGATGGACCTAAAGCGTAGGTACCTACAGATATCCAGATTTGCTTTTCTACATACCCAAACTTTCCTGTAATCTTGTCTTAAAAAGCCTACAAGGGAGGCGAAACTCTGGTCGGTATAATGAAAATATCTGTCGAATTTCATCAAAATCGGACAAACCGTCCAAAAGTTATTCAGGACCAATCCAAATTACATAAATACAAAATTGTCTAGCTTCCTAAAACTCAAAACTCACTTCGTTCATTCAATAACTGGGAATGGGAGTATGGGTACAATACTACATACTTTTCCCTCCTCCCTCACGCTCAAGTTTGGGTCCACCCTGTAACAACAGCTTATGACGTGAGTTTCTAATTTGAAAACTATGAGCTAGCCGGGTATAGTGGTATACCTATTAGAACATTCGAAGGATTTCATCTTTCATTTCTCCTTCTGTTTACCATTGAACAAGTCCAAATATTGAATTCATGATTATTGAGTGAAATTTCAAGAGCGCCTTAAATACAAGAAATGCCAGGCTAGTTAACATGCCTTGTAAGCGCTTGTTCGCGGGTTTGATTCCCGCCCGGGGCACTATGAGCTTGATAGTGGTATATCTATTAGAATATTCGAATGATTTCATCTTTCATTTCTCCTTCTGTTTACCATTGAACAAGTCCAAATATTGAATTCATGAGTAGAGTGAAATTTCAAGAGGGCCTTAAATACAAGAAATGCCAGGCTAGTTAACATGCCTTGTAAGCGCTTGTTCGCGGGTTTGATTCCCGCCCGGGGCAGATTTGGTTCGTTCTCGGAACGGCTGGCTTTCTCCTATCCTGTCCTCCTTCTCTCTTCGCTTTAGGGACGATAAGATCTTACCAGTTACAGTTACATCTGTCAAACCTCTTAAAAAAATTAATAATAATAACAATAAAAGTGCATTACCGGACTATCTTACATTTTACTTCACATCAGGATCATTCTGTAGAATATTTTCAGCTGGATGAATTTTATTCTCACAATCAGTCCGATTCTTGTACATAAATACCAGATGATAAGGAAATAAGGTTAAAGATTTTAAAGAAATTTCAGATGTCAAAGCATGGAACATTAAAACGAACAAAATCACCATAAAACCCATCAAATTTAATATTAAAACCCAGTTATACCCAGCAAAACCGCTAACATCAAAAAATATCTGGGAGAAGACATCAGGACGATCATTTTAGTACCGCAAAGAATTCCAAGATATACTTTAATAATAATGAATGACATTATGACTGAAATTAACTGATTATAATAAAGATCAAACAAATGTTTATAAACATTTGTTTGTAAATTCCATCTAAATATTAGTACTGATAATTGAGATTCCGTTGATAAGGATACGGATATCATTTAATATTTTAATCTTTAACAAAACAATGGGAATAAACCATTTCTGTACAGTTACCTAAAGTACTCAGGTATACTTCAGTTCACTCAGTTCTGTAGTAATCTGCAATGGTCAGCTTCATTCAGATGGACCTAAAGCGTAGGTACCTACAGATATCCAGATTTGCTTTTCTACATACATAGTTGGCTCTCTTTCCAAGGGAAATATTGTTGATATTGAAAAGTTCCAAATGTGTGTGGTGTAATTAATTGATTTAATCCCAGCATAATCCTTACTTTTACATAACTCTCAACAGTCTCAACCCTTTCCAGATTTACCTACATAATTGATTTTAATCACAGTATATTGCCTGACTTAGTACTGACATTGGAACGATATCCATACAGCTCCCGAGTCCTGATCTAGCATAGATAATCGTTTACACACTATGTAACTAACCTAACCATATAACCACTCTAATTATACCTGAAGAGTATAAAGTAATGCACGTATTTCTAATCACCGCAACAATTGAGCTTTTTTATCAGATATTATTTTTTCCTTTGATTTTTTGATGTACGATTATTTATTACGAATTATAAAATGAACCATGAAAAACATGAGTTCCTGTCAAGTTAGGTACAGACTATCCAGTAGGCACCGGGAATTAAATTTTGAATTACGATCTTCATGAAATGGGTTGGGTAGGGGTAATTTTGATTGGTGACCAATTTTTTAGGACTGAATATAATATCAAGGAAAACCCCTTGATGCCCGATTTCGTATGTTCGGAATTTTTACTAGATATCTATTTGTTTACGAATGTTATGAGAACTTTACAAGGATTACTTACTGAAATTCTTGGGCCAACAACTGTGGATCATGTGCAGGAATCCGACCTTAGCACCCATGCTTGAAATTGAACACTGACGCTTTTGACACACTAGGGTACCACCACTTTCTTGTTCATTAATTGGCGATTATATGGTTTAGAAAACTATGATTTCATGTACAAAAAGATCTGGAGCATCCATTTTGATAACCCCCTATGCAAAAGGTAATTGAGTCTGTGTGTGGTTTTTTTAGTACTTTATTATTTTGTAAATTGAGACCATCATCTATCAATTAATACTGACTAATGAAGGCAACATCCGAGTACCTACAGTAACAAATTCAGGGTTTATACGCTTTTCCCGGAATGAAATTCCATGACTTTTCCAGAAAATTAGGGGGCGGGCGGAGCTACTTCAAAATAAGTACCTCACTTCAAAATAACTGTTACAATGGTTACATATACCTATGTGTAATTTTTTCAGAGGTTTTTCTTCAGTAACATTACGTCATTTTGCGAAATGGAACGTGGGCCTGATATTATTTGGCTTTGGGTTGTTATCAGTCTGCAAATGGAAAACGGTACTTGAAGAAGAGTCTTTTTGTACGTAGGTAGGTTTTGTATTTTCCCTCTAGGTTTTGTATTTTTCCTCTTTTAATCTTGAATGGAGAGGACTCATTTCTGTTCCCTACACAGTGGGAGCATTTCAATATTCCTGAGGGTTTCCCTACGTAGGAGATGAATATTGATAACGAGAGAGCGTAGGATGTGCCTGTTATCTGCAAGGGAGAGCAGTAGGAGAGTACTCTTTCCTGGAAAGGAGAGGGGTAGGGGAGTGCTTGGAGAAGTTGATAGGAGAGCAGTAGGAGAGTGCTCAGAGAAGGGTAGGAGAGTGCCTGTTATCTGCAAGGGAGAAGAGTAAAAGAGTGCTCGTATCGGGAACGGAGAAGGGTAGGGAGTGCTTGGAGAAGTTTTATGTTTAAAAACCTGGGGAAAAACGGTAGGTAATGGTTATTATGTACTGACAGATTTTATACTTTTTATACGCTTTTCTTTAACTTGAGATATCTTTTTGTATGAGACAAATCTTGCAACTAACATTTGAACAACTTTCTACTGAGCCGATTGATTTGAAATTTGGTACACAAATGTATCTTGGATGACAATAAGACCAAAATAGGACACTCTATTTTTTTAGTACCTACTTTATTATTTTGTAAATTGAGACCATCATCTATCAATTAATACTGACTAATGAAGGCAACATACGAGTAACTACAGTAACAAATTCAGGGTTTATACGCTTTTCCCGGAATGAAATTCCATGACTTTTCCAGAAAATTAGGGGGGCGGAGGTACTTCGCAATAACTATTACAATGGTTATATCAGTTATGTGCAATTTTTAAAAAGGTTTTCTTCTGTAACATTACGTCATTTTGCGAAACGGAACGTGGGCCTGATGTTATATGGCTTTGGGTTGTTATCAGTCTGCAAATGGAAAACGGTACTTGAAGAAGAGGCTTTTTGTACGTAGGTAGGTTTTGTATTTTCCCTCTAGGTTTTGTATTTTTTCTCTTTTAATCTTGAATGGAGAGGACTCATTTCTGTTCCCTACACAGTGGGAGCATTTCAATATTCCTGAGGGTTTCCCTACGTAGGAGATGAATATTGATAACGAGAGCGTAGGATGTGCCTGTTATCTGCAAGGGAGAAGAGTAAAAGAGTGCTCGTATCGGGAACGGAGAAGGGTAGGGAGTGCTTGGAGAAGTTTTATTTTTAAAAACCTGGGGAAAAACGGTAGGTAATGGTTATTATGTCAGATTTTATACTGACAGATTTTATACTTTTTATATGCTTTTCTTTAACTTGAGATATCTTTTTGTATGAGACACATCTTGCAACTAACTTTTGAACAACTTTCTACTGAGCCGATTGATTTGAAATTTGGTACACAAATGTATCTTGGATGACAATAAGACCAAAATAGGACACTCTCTTTTTTAAATATTTTTGAAATAAAAGCATGTGATTTTAAAAATTTCACTTTTTTATTTATTCTTTTTAAAAATATTCTTATTCTCAGCTTTGAATACACTGCATTATCATAAAGTGTCGCCTTCTTTTGAACAACTTATGAGAGAGGTGATTACTTTTGGCTTTCTAAAGAGAGTCACTTGCTTTCTAAGAGGATACTTGCTACCTTGATTACTCCCCATTGTTTGTACAAGTGAACAATCGTGCTTGTATATTTCTCGAAAAAAGTTCTACAAACAACCACTTATAACCCCTGCTAACTACTTGATTTATGAAAAAATCCTTTGAAACTCGACTGAAAAAGTTCTGGCCCTCTAGAATAGAAAGTAATAACCAAAGGGATAGGGCACGGAATTTCACCCCTGCAATTTTTCACAACATACTCTGCATTATTTAAAGATGATAATAATAAAAATATGTATAAAAAATGGAAAATGAGTGAATTTCCAGGAAAAAAGAGTTATGAGTTTTTTTTTTTTCATTTAAAGTTCTACAAACAACCACTTATAACCCCTGCTAACTACTTGATTTATGAAAAAATCCTTTGAAACTCGACCGAAAAAGTTCTGGCCCTCTAGAATAGAAAGTAATAACCAAAGGGAAAGGGCACGGAATTTCACCCCTGCAATTTTTCACAACATACTCTGCATTATTAAAAGATGATAATAATAAAAATATGTATAAAAAATGGAAAATGAGTGAATTTCCAGGAAAAAAGAGTTATGAGTTTTTTTTTTCATTAATCAGGAAAATGGAGTTTTTTCCCATTAATTTCTATTAAAAATCCATAGGCAGGACAACAATTTTAAAAATAAATATTAACTATAAATTATTCTCGTATTTTAGTGTAGGATAAAAATTTATTTCAAAACACTATCATAAAACACAAAAAATTAATTTGGTAAATTTAAATAAAATTTAATTTAAAATAATAATCAGTTAACTTTTTTTTTATCAACGAAGATTCACTCAGTAAAATAATAGAAAGTAAAAAATATCAACGTTAAGATAAAACGGTCAAAATAAAGGAGAAAAAAAGGGCGTTAAATTTGAATATTCCTATTTGCATACACAGACGACAACGATATTTACGATGAGAGCAATCTAGAGAAAGGACATGGATGGACTGATCTCTTGCACTGTGATCAGACTGAGAGGAGAGTCTACAGAACCAGAGACTGAAGGCCAGATTCGGTTCTGAGTTCAGAATCAGAAATACTATAACAGCACTGTGATCAGACTGAGAGGAGAGTCTACAGAACCAGAGACTGAAGGCCAGATTCGGTTCTGAGTTCAGAATCAGAAATACTATAAAGGAGGATTGGGTGCAAAACGTTATAAAATGAAGCTCATTTGTTTTTGTTTATAGGTACATAACTCTCAACCTTTTCCAGATGTACCTAATTGATTTAAATCACAATGTATTTTCTGCCTTAGTGCTGACATTGAAACGATATCCATACAGCTCCCGAGTCCTGATCTAGCATAGATAATCGTTTACACACTATGTAACTAACCTAACCATATAACCACTCTAATTATACCTGAAGAGTGAAGAGTATAAAGTAATGCACGTATTTCTCATCACCGCAACAATTGAGCTTTTTTTATATCAGATATTATTTTTTCCTTTGATTTTTTGATGTAAGATTATTTATTACGAATTATAAAATGAACCATGAAAAACATGAGTTCCTGTCAAGTTAGGTACAGACTATCCAGTAGGCACCCGGAATCATTGAAAAGTTCCAAATGTGAGTGGTGTAATTAATTGATTTAATCCCAGCATAATCCTTACTTTAATACTTTTACATAACTCTCAACCTTTTCCAAATGTACCTACATCATTGATTTTAATCACAGTATATTGCCTGACTTAGTACTGACATTGGAACGATATCCATACAGCTCCTGAGTCCTGATCTAGCATAGATAATCGTTTACACACTATGTAACAAACCTAACCATATAACCACTCTAATTATACCTGAAGAGTATAAAGTAATGCACGTATTTCTAATCACCGCAACAATTGAGCTTTTTTTATATATCAGATATTATTTTTACTTTCCTTATCCTATAGGAAGGAAAGTAATGTAATCGGGTCAAATTTTCGATGGTCAGTTTTTAGTGTCAAAACACGATGTACGATTATTTATTACGAATTATAAAATGAACCATGAAAAACATGAGTTCCTGTCAAGTTAGGTACAGACTATCCAGTAGGCACCGGGAATTAAATTTTGAATTACGATCTTCATGAAATGGGTTGGGTAGGGGTAATTTTGATTGGTGACCAATTTTTTAGGACTGAATATCAAGGCATTTTTACGGAATTTTTACTAGATATCTATTTGTTTACGAATGTTATGAGAACTTTACAAGGATTACTTACTGAAATTCTTGGGCCAACAACTGTAAAAACCCCTTGATGCCCGATTTCGTATGTTCGGAATTTTTACTAGATATCTATTTGTTTACGAATGTTATGAGACCTTTCAAGGATTACTTACTGAAATTCTTGGGCCAACAACTGTGGATCATGTGCAGAAATCCGACCTTAGCACCCATGCTTGAAATTGAACACTGACGCTTTTGACACACTAGGGTACCACCATTAGCGATTATATGGTTTAAAAAACTATGATTTCATGTACAAAAAGATCTGGAGCATCCATTTTGATAACCCCCTATGCAAAAGGTAATTGAGTCTGTGTGTGGTTTTTTTAGTACTTTATTATTTTGTAAATTGAGACCATCATCTATCAATTAATACTGACTAATGAAGGCAACATCCGAGTACCTACAGTAACAAATTCAGGGTTTATACGCTTTTCCCGGAATGAAATTCCATGACTTTTCCAGAAAATTAGGGGGCGGGCGGAGCTACTTCAAAATAAGTACCTCACTTCAAAATAACTGTTACAATGGTTACATATATATGTAATTTTTTCAGAGGTTTTTCTTCAGTAACATTACGTCATTTTGCGAAATGGAACGTGGGCCTGATATTATTTGGCTTTGGGTTGTTATCAGTCTGCAAATGGAAAACGGTACTTGAAGAAGAGTCTTTTTGTACGTAGGTAGGTTTTGTATTTTCCCTCTAGGTTTTGTATTTTTCCTCTTTTAATCTTGAATGGAGAGGACTCATTTCTGTTCCCTACACAGTGGGAGCATTTCAATATTCCTGAGGGTTTCCCTACGTAGGAGATGAATATTGATAACGAGAGAGCGTAGGATGTGCCTGTTATCTGCAAGGGAGAGCAGTAGGAGAGTACTCTTTCCTGGAAAGGAGAGGGGTAGGGGAGTGCTTGGAGAAGTTTTATGTTTAAAAACCTGGGGAAAAACGGTAGGTAATGGTTATTATGTACTGACAGATTTTATACTTTTTATAAAATATGCTTTTCTTTTGAGATATCTTTTTGTATGAGACACATCTTGCAACTAACTTTTGAACAACTTTCTACTGAGCCGATTGATTTGAAATTTGGTACACAAATGTATCTTGGATGACAATAAGACCAAAATAGGACACTCTCTTTTTTAAATATTTTTGAAATAAAAGCATGTGATTTTAAAAATTTCACTTTTTTATTTATTCTTTTTAAAAATATTCTTATTCTCAGCTTTGAATACACTGCATTATCATAAAGTGTCGCCTTCTTTTGAACAACTTATGAGAGAGGTGATTACTTTTGGCTTTCTAAAGAGAGTCACTTGCTTTCTAAGAGGATACTTGCTACCTTGATTACTCCCCATTGTTTGTACAAGTGAACAATCGTGCTTGTATATTTCTCGAATAAAGTTCTACAAACAACCACTTATAACCCCTGCTAACTACTTGATTTATGAAAAAATCCTTTGAAACTCGACCGAAAAAGTTCTGGCCCTCTAGAATAGAAAGTAATAACCAAAGGGAAAGGGCACGGAATTTCACCCCTGCAATTTTTCACAACATACTCTGCATTATTAAAAGATGATAATAATAAAAATATGTATAAAAAATGGAAAATGAGTGAATTTCCAGGAAAAAAGAGTTATGAGTTTTTTTTTTCATTAATCAGGAAAATGGAGTTTTTTCCCATTAATTTCTATTAAAAATCCATAGGCAGGACAACAATTTTAAAAATAAATATTAACTATAAATTATTCTCGTATTTTAGTGTAGGATAAAAATTTATTTCAAAACACTGACGATGTATATCATAAAACACAAAATAAATTTGGTAAATTTAAATAAAAGTTAATTTAAAATAATAATCAGTTAACTTTTTTTTTGTCAAGCAAGGGTGTACTTTTAGTCCCTTTTGTTGGGAGGACAGGGAGGTCCTAAAGATAATGGATTAGAGATTGAATAAAATACGGTACACAGGAGATAGCAGACAGGATTATTCTAAGACTAGTAATAAACTGGACTGTCTGGAGTCTGGACTCGGGAGTTTATCTGACCTTTTCAATCTTCAAAACAAGAGAGAGAAAAATGATGACCTGATCACTGGTGCAATTGGCACATCCACCAACGAAAATGTAAAGTGAATGGTAACTTCGTCATCTCCACTAACAAAAATGAAACACACGGTAGATCAAATTCAAAATGAAGGTACACAAAACGGTCAATTCAGTAGATATAGTGACTAGAGTGAGTGAGAGAGATGTACAAGGAGTGCCCATTGTGCAAACAGAGATAGAGACACAAATCATAATTTATGGGCAAGAGAAGCAAGTTTCACGATTTTTGAAATTTAACGGTTTCCTTTTTCTGTTGTTCTTTAACTTGCCTTGGATTGGAGTAAAATAAAAATCGACCATCCAGTGGCCGAGAATATAATGCCCGAGGCAATTTATTCTAATAGACAACATTTATTTTATCCACTGCTACTTTTATCGACATTTTTTTGAATCAAGAGATGAATCTTTCCGGAGTTTTCTAATTGCAGTTGCAGACATGTTTGGGGAAAGAGAAGCAAGTTTCACGATTTTTGAAATTTAACGGTTTCCTTATTCTGTTGTTCTTTAACTTGCCTTGGATTGGAGTAAAATAAAAATCGACCATCCAGTGGCAGAGAATATAATGCCCGAGGTAATTTATTCTAATAGAAATAGACAAC
Source organism: Diaphorina citri (assembly GCF_000475195.1). Lineage (NCBI taxonomy): Eukaryota > Metazoa > Arthropoda > Insecta > Hemiptera > Psyllidae > Diaphorina > Diaphorina citri. The sequence continues at coordinate 90,182 of NW_007377684.1, forward strand.
ATTAAATTTATCCACTGCTACTTTTATCGACATTTTTTTGAATCAAGAGATGAATCTTTCCGGAGTTTTCTAATTGCAGTTGCAGACATGTTTGAAAACATGACAGGAAATAAAAGGTGACATATTGCGGACAAAAAGGTAAACATTATGCGGAAAAAAGGAGGGAGATAGGTGGAAACAAAAATAGAAGCGGAGTTGGAGGTTAAAAATGAACTCGATCTGAAGGAAAATATAGACTGCAGGGATCGAGGGAGAAATACGAGAAAAAATCAAGGGAAAGAGATAGAGGGGAGAACAAAAGATAATAGAAAATACTTGGCAGACAAGAAAAGAAAGTAATGCAAAAGCGGTTTTGTAAAAAAGGAAAAAAAAGCAAAGCAAAGAAGAATAAAAGAAGATATTTTTGAATGCTTTTTCAACGAAGAACAAATCAAACATTGCCATATTGGCGGGTGGAGGTTCAAAATGAACTCGATCTGAAGGAAAATATAGACTGCGGGGATCGAGGGAGGGAGAAATACGAGAAAAAAATCAAGGGAAAGAGATAGAGGGGAGAACAAAAGATAATAGAAAATACTTGGCAGACAAGAAAGTAATGCAAAACAAAAGCGGTAGGTGGAGGTTAAAAATGAACTCGATCTGAAGGAAAATATAGACTTCAGGGATCGAGGGAGGGAGAAATACGAGAAAAAATCAAGGGAAAGAGATAGAGGGGAGAACAAAAGATAATAGAAAATACTTGGCAGACAAGAAAGTAATGCAAAAGCGGTTTTGTAAAAAAGGGGGAAAAAAAAGCAAAGCAAAGAAGAATAAAAGAAGATATTTTTGAATGCTTTTTCAACGAAGAACAAATCAAACATTGCCATATTGGCAGAGTGAAGTCGAGCGTAACGAAATGAGAGTAAAAAGGTCGAAAGTCCTTCACCCAAGATCTCGTCTGAGAATTTATTCAAATTTTGCTGGAATACAAATAATGTTTTGGGATCTCCTTCCATCGTCTTCCTCCCACCAGGCCAATGCCTTAACCCTTATCCAGCCTATTTTGGCAAGGAACCGAGATCAAGTCAAGTAACAAGGAGGTCAATGATGTGATATAGGTAGGTATGAGAAGGAATAATATTACAAAATATCTTTAACTAATATTTCAGAGGGCTGTAGAACAAGGAAAAAGGTCCTATGAGAGACCCGCGAAGGCCCAAAATATACTGAGTAAATTTCTTTGCAAGGAGGTCAATGATGTGATATAGGTATGAGAAGGAATAATATTACAAAATATCTTTTAATATTCTAGAGGGCTGTAGAACAAGGAAAAAGGTCCTATGAGAGACCCGCGAAGGCCCAAAATATACTGAATAAATTTCTTTGAAAATGTCTTTCAAATTTCATCAAAATCGGACCTACTGTTCGAATTTTTCAACAAAAGAAAGTAAAAAAGTAAATGAAAAAAAAAAAAAAAGACTAAACACAGTGTACAACAATTTCTTTGAAAATGTCTATCAAATTTCATCAAAATCGGACCTACTGTTCGAATTTTTCAACAAAAGAAAGTAAAAAAGTAAATAAAAAAAAAGACTAAACACAGTGTACAACTCAATAATTCACCATGAGGTTCAAAAATTAATTTAGATAGATAAAAATAATAATAATCTAGATATTTTATGAGAAAATAACTATGCCACCTAGTAATCCTCTCGTTTACCTGTTTGAAAATTTGTGCTGTACGGATGAATTATAATGCTTACATTACACTTCCTAGAAATATAAATCATTAGTCAAATGCAGAGGTTTTTTTCGAGCTTGAGTGGGAAGTAGAGAACGGTGAATGGGAACATTACACTTCCTAGAAATATAAATCATTAGTCAAATGCAGAGGTTTTTTTCGAGCTCGAGTGGGAAGTAGAGAACGGTGAATGGGAAGGATTTTATTTTTAGGAGTAGTGGATTTATTCTTTCATTTGTTTTATTTCTGTACACAAAGCTTTTTGCAATTATTTCAGGGCATGAATGGCCCGGGTATAATGATGGTTAAATACACGGAATTCATAAAGGAAAGTGGAAATTCATGAAAAGAATGTCTCATGAATTACTTAAAATTAATATTCCGCCGTCGAACTCAAAGCGACCTCGGAACAATTCCTGGGCACAGAGATATCAACAGCCGCCAGCAAGTGTTTGGATGTAGACGAGAAGAATCTGTTTGAATCAGACACGATACAAAGACGCAAGCTGCCGTCGAACTCAAAGCGACCTCGGAACAATTCCTCGGCACAGAGATATCAACAGCCGCCAGCAAGTGTTTGGATGTAGACGAGAAGAATCTGTTTGAATCAGACACGATACAAAGACGCAAGTCCAGTCTCCTCACGAATAATCTGAACAAGAAGCAGTACAGATCTCAAACCCCAGACCCGCTATCCACACGGAACCTGTACCCACTTGGTATTAGTGATAAGAACGAGTCGTATGGTGATAATGAGCTGAGTACTAACAGACGGAGGAGTCGCTCCCTGGAAGGTTTACTAGATGACGCAGAGTTGTACGCAGATCCTAATGATAGACCAGCCAGAGTATCACCAGGTAGTGCCATCTCCCGTCTCTTACAGACCACACAGCCACTACAACCCCGCTCCTCCACGGTACACAATGTGCCCCTCAATGCAAACCTCCCGCCCTCATCCAGAGCTCCAGATCTATGGGAAGAAGATAACTTGTGGCGAGAGAGTCTACGCCGAGTGAGTATGAGACATACCAGATCCCTGGATGATTTGGATCAGCGGGGTCCTGGTACATCCTCAGGGAGACAGAGTGCAGACATGTTGGGCAATCAAAAGAAATTGTCCCGAGAGGTAACATACGTGAATGACATCGTCAACAGGAATAGTGGGAAATCACAGGAGAACGATGATAACGCCCTCTATGTGCGACTTGCACAACACGAGGGCTACCCAGCCACACAGGAAGTGAAGCCTGGCTACCCAGCCAGTGTCCCGGTCAAGGATAACACGCCGAGCAAGGAACAACCCAAACAAGGTTCTTTTTTAGAGCAAGGAATGTACCCCACCAGGCCCCCGTCGTTCGAAATCGATCATTAATATTCGTATGTATGAAATATACCTATCTGTTGTTGTGACTTCTCGAAATTGTGTAACTACTGATAAATCACCGTCATCAAAATCCTAAAACACCGTTCGGGAGTTATGGTTCAATCGGGCCCAAAATCTCATGCTCAAACTTTCCTGTAATCTTGTCTTAAAAAGCCTACAGGGGAGGCGAAACTCTGGTCGGTATAATGAAAATTTCTGTCGAATTTCATCAAAATCGGACAAACCGTCCAAAAGTTATTCAGGACCAATCCAAATTACATAAATACAAAATTGTCTAGCTTCGTGAATACGTATGTATGAAATACAATACATATACCTATCTCTTGCTGTGACTTCTCGAAATCGAGACCGGACAAAGTCACTGTAATCAAAATCGCACAAACACCGCATCGTTCGGACTTCGAGAGTAACAGCGACGTTCAATCGGAGCCAAAATCTCATGCCCAAAAATTTCCCGTGTTGAAAATTTCTCGTCATCTTGTCTTAAAAAGCCTACGAGCGAGGTGAAACTCGGGTCAGTGTAATGAAAATTTCTGTCGAATTTCATCAAAATCGGACAAACCGTCCAAAAATTATTCAGGACCAATCCAAACCACATAAATACAAAATTGTTTAGTTTCCTAAAACTCAAAACTCACTTCGTTCATTCAATAACTGGGAATGGGAGTATGGGTACAATACTACATACTTTTCCCTCCTCCCTCAAAACCCTCACTCCCATCAATTTTCTGTCGTTTCTCTCCCCACCCTCCCCCGGTTTTGCCCCATTCCCATTCGAGTATAATAAAAAGTTCACTTGTTCTGCCCCACTTCACAAATTATTACCACACACAACTCCTGTTCTCTCGGATTGAGGTCAAGCAAGGGTGTACTTTTAGTCCCTTTTGTTGGGAGAACAGGGAGGTCCTCAAGATAATGGAGTAGAGATTGAATAAAATACGGTACACAGGAGATAGCAGACAGGATTATTCGAAGACTAGTAATAAACTGGACTGTCTGGAGTCTGGACTCGGGAGTTTATCTGACCTTTTCAATCTTCAAAACAAGAGAGAGAAAAATGTCTCTTTCCATGAAAAGTCTGGTTTGGGTTACTCTATTCTCGGAACTTTGAATCTAATTTTGGTTTTCTGAGAAAATATGAGAAATCCTCATATTAGAAGCTTGTTCCTGAAAGCAATTTTGGACTCTGTATTTCCATTTTACACATATTTTGACGTCAAGAAGATGTCACCTCTAGAGTTGGACTACTACGTAATAGCGAATAATACGTTTTCCTAAGTTATGACTATTGTGAAGTGTGTGTGAAGTTATTTATAAAACGTATAACTAAACAATGTCTTACCTGGGGAGCTGGGCGGGGTGTTTGGGCGGGCGAGGGGGGGTGGTGCCGGTCGGTTGTCTGCATGTGATCTGTTGCTGGCAGTGTTGTTGCCCTTGGGTCCCAGCATACCGGCTGGGGCGCTCGACATGAGGTCCCACTGGCGGAGTTTCTCGCGATCGATTTCGAACGACGGGGGCCTGGTGGGGTACATTCCTTGCTCTAAAAAAGAACCTTGTTTGGGTTGTTCCTTGCTCGGCGTGTTGTCCTTGACCGGGACACTGGCTGGGTAGCCAGGCTTCGCTTCCTGTGTGGCTGGGTAGCCCTCGTGTTGTGCAAGTCGCACATAAAGGGCGTTATCATCGTTCTCCTGTGATTTCCCACTATTCCTGTTGACGATGTCATTCACATAGGTCACCTCCCGGGACAATTTCTTTTGATTGCCCAACATGTCTGCACTCTGTCTCCCTGAGGATGTACCAGGACCCCGCTGATCCAAATCATCCAGGGTTTTTGTTTAAAACCAGGGATAGGAGAATAAAGGCAAGATCCAGTTTTGAGTAACATTACAATCTCAAATACGAGTATATATAATATGTAAGATTGGGCAAAAAACCATGATAAAATTAAGCTCTTCTTTTCCAGTTCTGATTAACAGTAGAATCAAGAGTCACAGTAGAGTAGAATGATAACATTCAGCTGATTTTGTTTTGCTTAAAAGGATAGTAGATAAAATAAAAACCCCTGATCTAAACTTGGAATGAAAACTTGGAGGGCTAGAATAACTAGATTCTTTTTGTAAAGCCCAAAACTAATATTGAACAAAAAACCATGATAAAATTAAGCTCTTCTTTTTCAGTTCTGATTAACAGTAGAATCAAGAGTCACAGTAGAGTAGAATGATAACATTCAGCTGATTTTGTTTTGCTTAAAAGGATATATAGTAGATAGAATAAAAACCCCTGATCTAAACTTGGAATGAAAACTTGGAGGTCTAGAATAACTAGATTCTTTTTGTAAAGCCCAAAACTAATATTGAAACTGAGTTTGAAATTTACATAAGTCATTTCCATTCACAATGTGTGGTATGTAAATTTGACATCTCCACTAATACTCAAACATTGTGTGATGACTGGTGACCTGATCACTGGTGCAATTGGCACATCCACCAACGAAAATGTAAAGTAACTTCGTCATCTCCACTAACAAATGAAACACACGGTAGATCAAATTCAAAATGAAGGTACACAAAACGGTCAATTCAGTAGATATAGTACTAGAGTGAGTGAGAGAGATGTACAAGGAGTGCCCATTGTGCAAACAGAGATAGAGACACAAATCATAATTTATAGGAAAGAGAAGCAAGTTTCACGATTTTTGAAATTTAACGGTTTCCTTTTTCTGTTGTTCTTTAACTTGCCTTGGAATGGAGTAAAATAAAAATCAACCATCCAGTGGCCGAGAATATAATGCCCGAGGCAATTTATTCTAATAGACAACATTAGATATTTATCCACTGCTACTTTTATCGACATTTTTTTGAATCAAGAGATGAATCTTTCCGGAGTTTTCTAATTGCAGTTGCAGACATGTTTGTTTTGTTTAAAACCAGTGATAGGAGAATAAAGGCAAGATCCAGTTTTGAGTAACATTACAATCTCAAATACGAGTATGTATAATATGTAAGATTGGGCAAAAAACCATGATAAAATTAAGCTCTTCTTTTTCAGTTCTGATTAACAGTAGTAGAGTCAAGTAGAATCAAGAATCACAGTAGAGTAGAATGATAACATTCAGCTGATTTTGTTTTGCTTAAAAGGATAGTAGATAGAATAAAAACCCCTGATCTAAACTTGGAATGAAAACTTGGAGGGCTAGAATAACTAGATTCTTTTTGTAAAGCCCAAAACTAATAAAATTATTGAAACTGAGTTTGAAATTTACATAAGCCATTTCCATTCACAATGTGTGGTATGTAAATTTGACATCTCCACTAATACTCAAACATTGTGTGATGACCTGATCACTGGTGCAATTGGCACATCCACCAACGTGAATGTAAAGTGAATGGTAACTTTGTCATCTCCACTAACAAATGAAACACACGGTAGATCAAATTCAAAATGAAGGTACACAAAACGGTCAATTCAGTAAATATAGTACTAGGCGGCAATGATGTCCGCCTTGTTATCTCTTTGGTTGTTCAGCTTTGTGTTGCGTGCGGAGCGCGGGATAGGATTCGTGTAGTTCTTGCTATTGTTGGGATAATTACTGGCGCTGTTGTCAGATACAAGATTATCCTCTTGTTCCTTGAGCAGATCTGAATAGTAATAAGGTGCACCTAGGATGTTATCATCTCCCGGGGCATGATTCTCGGGCCGGTTATTTACATTAGGTTGTTCTCTTTGGTTACTTCTCTGTTCTTGGGATGAACTGGTTGAGGCTCCTTCATAGGACGTGGATGCTACTGGATGTTTGATTTGATAGTTTTGTACTGGTTCCTCTCTGACAATACCCACCGTACTATCTTGTCTCCCATGATGCACAGGTAACGTGTTACACCCAGGTCTCTTGTCACCTGGATATTCTCTTCTTAATCTTTCATAGGTTTCATTGTCCGAACTCGTGGCTAATGACTGTTGTTCTCTTCTCCTCTCCAAGGTATGTGAGTAACTAGGAGGCCGTGGTGGAGGGATAAGGGAGGTGGCAGCAGGAGGTAATGGAGGTGGAGGAGAATTGTACATGGCGTTTAAATTCTCATAATGGACTTCATCTATGTGTCTAGGGGATCTGTCTTTACTGGCAGAACTCTCCTTATTGTCATAAGCAGCACTCTGACTACTTGTCTGACTGTAGAAGCTCTGCTGACTATCCATATTATAGCGTAACTTGACATCCTGTTGTTCCTCTCGGTAACCATTGGTCATCTTTTTGTCGTAATCAAAGTTCTTCGAGGCGAGATTGGAGAAGTCCAAGTTGTGATTGACTTGCAGATCTTCCAGGTATTGATCAAAGTCAATACTCTCACTATCCGTCACAGCCAGACCATTCCTACTTCCTATGGAATCTAGATCACTTCCCACAGACTTGTTGTAGGGAAATGATGGTTACGATCAAAAATACCATTACAAAAATAGCTATCGATACTTAGTTTTATACACCTTTGACCTACCTAAGAACATACATCATAGGTAAATATACAAATTATTTCTGCTAATACTTAATACCTACTTTTGTTTATAATAATTGATGTTTAGCACGACAACTTCAAAGAGCCCAAAGTTAATCATCGCATGAGCTTTACTGTACTTGAATAATTTGTATAGCTCACTGTAGGGAAATGATGGTTACGATCAAAAATACCATTATGTACAATAATAGCTATCGATACTTAGTTTTATACACCTCCTTTGACCTACCTAAGAACCTACATCATAGGTAAATATACAAATTATTTCTGCTTATACTTAATACCTACTTTTGTTTATAATAATTGATGTTTAGCACGACAACTTCAAAGAGCCCAAAGTAATCATCGCATGAGCTTTACTGTACTTGAATAATTTGTATAGCTCAATGTACTTAACCCCTGTAATTCCGTCGATTATTAGGTCCTTCATCTCACCTTTCGCTCACTTCCATCGCGCGAGCTCGTCTGACTATTGACCATACTAACGAGTTCGACCTCCTCATCATCATCCGGCGTGGTTGTGCGTGGTAATCTGGCACTGGCTGACCGCTGGAAGTACTTGCTCGGCTGGTCACCATGGTAACCACTCGACCACTTTCTGTCAGGATCTCTATGCAGACTCGCTGTCATTCGATTCTCCCCGAGGGTACCGCAAGGATCTGCGTTGGGACCATCATCGAAGAGGTGTTTGGAAGACGGTGTTGTGGCACGTTGACTAGCAGGTGGCGATACGTAGATGGCACTCTGACGCATTTTCCTCGCGTAATTCTCTTCCGACCAAAACGAGCCGTCGAAATCATTGTCGATAAACTCCATACTGGACTTGGGCCGACGGGGCTGGTTTGCGAAATGTTTGGCGGGTTGGGGTGGGTTAAAGTAGAGGCGGTTCTGAACAGTGCCGTTGGGTAGGTGGGTGTACAGCACATCATAGTGACTCTCTGCCTTGTTGTCAATCTCACAGTAGTTTGAACTGTTCAAAGAGTTGTTTCTTTTCAGGTTGTTCTTTGAAGCAAATGAGTTTGACGTCTTGGGTGCAAGTAAAGACTTGGATAGTCCGTTCTCAGTCATTTCAACATACGAGCTTTCTTCGAAGGTTGTGAGTAAATCTTCCATAATGGCACTGTGCGTGGCAGAGTTGTTTCTAGAATGCACCACAAACATTTCTGTACTAGGGGATAGGACGTTCTTTTTGGACGGAGTCATGGGCATATAATGCTCCTCAATACTTGTATTGTCATCCTCTGTTCGATTTAACTGTTCCTTCTCACGAGGAAAACTCCTATGTGATTCAATATCATCATGTGTAACCATGGATTCTGCAATGCTCAATCGATTGTACCCAATGGTCAAGTCTGTATTAGTTGAAGATTCTCCCAAACTGGACTTTGAATTCTTCCGCTTCACTTTGTCTGATTTCCGTCCGATATCACGACACGCACTGAAGAAGGATTCCTGTTTGCCCAGAGCGGCAGCCACTTCCTCGTCATCTTCACTAAGAGGAGGTTCAGTTTTCTTGACGTGGTTCAAAATCCTTTCATCCGCTAGTTCATGGTCTGAGCTGGTGTCATAGAGTAGAGTCTCCGTATCACTAAACACATACCGGTTCGAAGATTCCTCTATGATTTTAGCTTCCGCCTCACTTTGCTCTTTCAGAAGTTGAGATTTCTTTTCAAAGTCGGCAAGTAAATCTTTAACGGATTAGGTCTCCGTATCACTAAACACATACCGGTTCGAAGACTCCTCTATGATTTTAGCTTCCGCCTCACTTTGCTCTTTCAGAAGTTGAGATTTCTTTTCAAAGTCGGCAAGTAAATCTTTAACGGATTTCGGATTCTGGTTTTTAATATCCCGTTTCACAGCATATCTTGCTTCTTCGCCTTCCATACTGACCGGGTTTCGTTGTGGGAGCCCATTCATATGAACCTCTGATTTCTTCTTTAAATTTGATTTCTCAGGAGATGACTCGTTGCTCTTGATATACGAAACATGTGCTTCATTCGAATGGTAGGATGACGATAGTTTCAGAGGTTCCTGTAGTTCGAATCTATCTTTGGTTTCACATTTCTCAGGACTGGGTTCGAATTCTTTAATTCTATTTTGCACGAGATTCCCGGCGGATGCCTCGGCTTTCAAGAATTCGTAAAGATCAGCGGGACCTTCGTTCCTGAATGTCCATTCCGGGTCAGAGTTTGCATCATAATTATCTATGTGAGCGTTGTGTTTCGGACTCTCAGCCCGTTGTACTGAGTATGCCTGCTCTCTATCGAATCTAAACTTGAGCAAATCACTGACTTCAGGGTCAGCTGGTAACATTTTTGCAGGGGTTCTCAGCGTATAAATTGCAAGTTGGTTATATCGGAAACATCAATGTCCAAATACTTCAATCAAGTCAAATTAGGTTTTTTTTATTCAACTGTTCAATTTGGATTAAATACCTTCTCTTTTCTTCTCTTCATAGGAATATAAGGGACTCACAAAGTCTAGGAACATTCACTCAGCGTATCATAACCACTGTCCGAGTGTTTACTAAACCGATCATCCAGGTCTCTCTTGTCCTCGTTGAAGTCGATGGTATATTTGTACGGATACTTTGAGCTACTGCTCATCAGGTTGTTCTTCCCATGGGGATTTTTCTCCAGCGTTCCCGCGTTGGGATAGAAGGAGCCATCTCGTCGTTCCATGGGTTCATAGTTAGGTGCATAGCAGTAGGAGTTCAGATATTTGCTCTCCGGTGAGAGGCTAGGCTTGATGGCCTGCTCTGTACTCATGGTCTCGTAGTCATAGCTATTGGAAAGGTTCTGCATGCCTTTAGAAGAGGATCGGTCACTGCTTTTACTTTGCATACTGTGCTGAGATTGACGACGGGTTCGCTTTCTCGATTCTCGGAATTCGTTGAGGTCTACAAGTGATGGAAAGCAGACAAGAAAATCATTTGTCAATAGATAGTTGACGTAACCAAGGAAATGATGAGTATAGTTGACGATACCAAAGAAATGAGACATGAGAAGATAGATGTCCTCACCACGATGCACCAGAGGGGGTTTCCACAGTTATTTACATTCCATTCCATGATTGGTTGCTGGGTTAATTAGGATTGAAGCAATAGAGACGAAGATGTAGTGGGGTAAACCATTGCCAGCAGATCACATGCAGACATAGAGGTCCATGATGGAAAGTACCGAGAGATTATTAGTAGAGCACATGCATTCCTTGTTAAAATTATTATACATAGTTGAACCAAAACCAACCAACACCTCTTATATGGAAAGGAGACATTCAAACCTCTCGCTTAACGTATCATTAAAACTGTTATTATTATTACTTAAGAAAACGAATGTTTTTAATAAAAAATGTTGTTAGTAAGATAGTTAGTAATGAGCACATTCAAGCATAACAATACATAGTTGAACCAAAACCAACCGACACCTCTTATATGGAAAGGAGACATTCAAACCTCTCGCTTAACGTATCATTAAAACTGTTGTTATTATTATTACTTAAGAAAACGAATGTTTTTAATAAAAAATGTTGTTAGTAAGATAGTTAGTAATGAGCACATTCAAGCATAACCAAGAAGGCAGGGGAAAAAAACTGACAAAAAATGCAACGTTCTGTTTTGAAGGGATACTTTGTAACCATGCTCCTGCTTCACTGCATTGCAATGCAAAGCTTTGCTCCGAGCAATGTGGAGGTGGATGTTAAATCAGAGGCAGGGGAAAAAACTGACAAAAAATGCAACGTTCTGTTTCGAAGGGATACTTTGTAACCATGCTCCTGCTTCACTGCATTGCAATGCAAAGCTTTGCTCCGAGCAATGTGGAGGTGGATGTTAAATCATTTCTCGTTATAACACATAGCCTTGATGTTCAAAATATGTAAATAAATGAAAATTTCCCGTCATGATTAAAATACCCATGTTTATAATAGCAAGCAAAGCCGTTCCCCTGAGATTAAAAAACCCAGATTTGTTAAAATAGTATGTACATCGAGAAAACAGGGAAAAAAGGAATTTTCTGTTTACATTAAACTTAACATATTACATGCACATGCGTTTTTTTTTTTTCAAGTTGACGTAAAACTTAAAATTCATCCAAAATAAAATCCGCACCGTGAATGTAACATCGCGCCATTTTGCGTTCCGGACTGCACTCTAATAACAATTAAAGTAATAAATAAATTAAAACTCTAGACTCTGCGGTTTACTGAGACTTGCGATACCTCACGCAAGACTTCATAAACTAACTCTCTTAATAGTATACCATTCGATGAACTAATTGCATGTCATTTGTCTCCAAATATTCTCTTTAAATCCCCTGTGTCCTATAAAATTAGCAATATTTCAGCTATAAAACCACCCTTGAAAGCTTACCACACCGCACACCGGTATACCATCCATACTAGGATCAAGATAGATTCTGCCACCCTAAAGCGATCCCCG